>NW_026969639.1:0-33011 GCF_028390025.1 Pseudophryne corroboree
GGATGTCCCTTCCAAAAAACCCTCCCCAATCAGCACATGATGCAAAGAAAAAGAAAAGAAAAAAGAGGTGCAAGATGGAATTGTCCTTGGGCCCTCCCCACCCACCCTTATGTTGTATAAACAAAACAGGACATGCACACTTTAACCAACCCATCCATTTCAGTGACAGGGTCTGCCACACGACTGTGACTGATATGACGGGTTGGTTTGGACCCCCCCCAAAAAAGAAGCAATTAATCTCTCCTTGCACAAACTGGCTCTACAGAGGCAAGATGTCCACCTCATCTTCACCCTCCGATATATCACCGTGTACATCCCCCTCCTCACAGATTATCAATTCGTCCCCACTGGAATCCACCATCTCAGCTCCCTGTGTACTTTGTGGAGGCAATTGCTGCTGGTCAATGTCTCCGCGGAGGAATTGATTATAATTCATTTTAATGAACATCATCTTCTCCACATTTTCTGGATGTAACCTCGTACGCCGATTGCTGACAAGGTGAGCGGCGGCACTAAACACTCTTTCGGAGTACACACTTGTGGGAGGGCAACTTAGGTAGAATAAAGCCAGTTTGTGCAAGGGCCTCCAAATTGCCTCTTTTTCCTGCCAGTATAAGTACGGACTGTGTGACGTGCCTACTTGGATGCGGTCACTCATATAATCCTCCACCATTCTATCAATGTTGAGAGAATCATATGCAGTGACAGTAGACGACATGTCCCGTAATCGTTGTCAGGTCCTTCAGTCCGGACCAGATGTCAGCATCAGCAGTCGCTCCAGACTGCCCTGCATCACCGCCAGCGGGTGGGCTCGGAATTCTGAGCCTTTTCCTCGCACCCCCAGTTGCGGGAGAATGTGAAGGAGGAGATGTTGACAGGTCGCGTTCCGCTTGACTTGACAATTTTGTCACCAGCAGGTCTTTCAACCCCAGCAGACCTGTGTCTGCCGGAAAGAGAGATCCAAGGTAGGCTTTAAATCTAGGATCGAGCACGGTGGCCAAAATGTAGTGCTCTGATTTCAACAGATTGACCACCCGTGAATCCTTGTTAAGCGAATTAAGGGCTGCATCCACAAGTCCCACATGCCTAGCGGAATCGCTCCCTTTTAGCTCCTTCTTCAATGCCTCCAGCTTCTTCTGCAAAAGCCTGATGAGGGGAATGACCTGACTCAGGCTGGCAGTGTCTGAACTGACTTCACGTGTGGCAAGTTCAAAGGGCATCAGAACCTTGCACAACGTTGAAATCATTCTCCACTGCACTTGAGACAGGTGCATTCCATCTCCTATATCGTGCTCAATTGTATAGGCTTGAATGGCCTTTTGCTGCTCCTCCAACCTCTGAAGCATATAGAGGGTTGAATTCCACCTCGTTACCACTTCTTGCTTCAGATGATGGCAGGGCAGGTTCAGTAGTTTTTGGTGGTGCTCCAGTCTTCTGTACGTGGTGCCTGTACGCCCAAAGTGTCCCGCAATTTTTCTGGCCACCGACAGCATCTCTTGCACGCCCCTGTCGTTTTTTTAAAAATTCTGCACCACCAAATTCAAGGTATGTGCAAAACATGGGACGTGCTGGAATTTGCCCATATTTAATGCACACACAATATTGCTGGCGTTGTCCGATGCCACAAATCCACAGGAGAGTCCAATTGGGGTAAGCCATTCCGCGATGATCTTCCTCAGTTGCCGTAAGAGGTTTTCAGCTGTGTGCGTATTCTGGAAAGCGGTGATACAAAGCGTAGCCTGCCTAGGAAAGAGTTGCGTTTGCGAGATGCTGCTACTGGTGCCGCCGCTGCTGTTCTTGCGGCGGGAGTCCATACATCTACCCAGTGGGCTGTCACAGTCATATAGTCCTGACCCTGCCCTGCTCCACTTGTCCACATGTCCGTGGTTAAGTGGACATTGGGTACAACTGCATTTTTTAGGAGACTGGTGAGTCTTTTTCTGACGTCCGTGTACATTCTCGGTATCGCCTGCCTAGAGAAGTGGAACCTAGATGGTATTTGGTAACGGGGGCACACTGCCTCAATAAATTGTCTAGTTCCCTGTGAACTAACGGCGGATACCGGACGCACGTCTAACACCAACATAGTTGTCAAGGACTCAGTTATCCGCTTTGCAGTAGGATGACTGCTGTGATATTTCATCTTCCTCGCAAAGGACTGTTGAACAGTCAATTGCTTACTGGAAGTAGTACAAGTGGGCTTACGACTTCCCCTCTGGGATGACCATCGACTCCCAGCGGCAACAACAGCAGCGCCAGCAGCAGTAGGCGTTACACGCAAGGATGCATCGGAGGAATCCCAGGCAGGAGAGGACTCGTCAGACTTGCCAGTGACATGGCCTGCAGGACTATTGGCATTCCTGGGGAAGGAGGAAATTGACACTGAGGGAGTTGGTGGGGTGGTTTGCGTGAGCTTGGTTACAAGAGGAAGGGATTTACTGGTCAGTGGACTGCTTCCGCTGTCACCCAAAGTTTTTGAACTTGTCACTGACTTATTATGAATGCGCTGCAGGTGACGTATAAGGGAGGATGTTCCGAGGTGGTTAACGTCCTTACCCCTACTTATTACAGCTTGACAAAGGGAACACACGGCTTGACACCTGTTGTCCGCATTTCTGGTGAAATACATCCACACCGAAGAGCTGATTTTTTTGGTATTTTCACCTGGCATGTCAACGGCCATATTCCTCCCACGGACAACAGGTGTCTCCCCGGGTGCCTGACTTAAACAAACCACCTCACCATCAGAATCCTCCTGGTCAATTTCCTCCCCAGCGCCAGCAACACCCATATCCTCCTCATCCTGGTGTACTTCAACACTGACATCTTCAATCTGACTATCAGGAACTGGACTGCGGGTGCTCCTTCCAGCACTTGCAGGGGGCGTGCAAATGGTGGAAGGCGCATGCTCTTCACGTCCAGTGTTGGGAAGGTCAGGCATCGCAACCGACACAATTGGACTCTCCTTGTGGATTTGGGATTTCAAAGAACGCACAGTTCTTTGCGGTGCTTTTGCCAGCTTGAGTCTTTTCAGTTTTCTAGCGAGAGGCTGAGTGCTTCCATCCTCATGTGAAGCTGAACCACTAGCCATGAACATAGGCCAGGGCCTCAGCCGTTCCTTGCCACTCCGTGTGGTAAATGGCATATTGGCAAGTTTACGCTTCTCCTCCGACAATTTTATTTTAGGTTTTGGAGTCCTTTTTTTACTGATATTTGGTGTTTTGGTTTTGACATGCTCTGTACTATGCCATTGGGCATCGGCCTTGGCAGACGACGTTGCTGGCATTTCATCGTCTCGGCCATGACTAGTGGCAGCAGCTTCAGCACGAGGTGGAAGTGGATCTTGATCTTTCCCTAATTTTGGAACCTCAACATTTTTGTTCTCCATATTTTAATAGGCACAACTAAAAGGCACCTCAGGTAAACAATGGAGATGGATGGATTGGATACTAGTATACAATTATGGACGGGCTGCCGAGTGCCGACACAGAGGTAGCCACAGCCGTGAACTACCGCACTGTACTGTGTCTGCTGCTAATATATAGACTGGTTGATAAAGAGATAGTATACTCGTAACTAGTATGTATGTATAAAGAAAGAAAAAAAACCACGGTTAGGTGGTATATACAATTATGGACGGGCTGCCGAGTGCCGACACAGAGGTAGCCACAGCCGTGAACTACCGCACTGTACTGTGTCTGCTGCTAATATATAGACTGGTTGATAAAGAGATAGTATACTCGTAACTAGTATGTATGTATAAAGAAAGAAAAAAAAACCACGGTTAGGTGGTATATACAATTATGGACGGGCTGCCGAGTGCCGACACAGAGGTAGCCACAGCCGTGAACTTCCGCACTGTACTGTGTCTGCTGCTAATATATAGACTGGTTGATAAAGAGATAGTATACTCGTAACTAGTATGTATGTATAAAGAAAGAAAAAAAAACCACGGTTAGGTGGTATATACAATTATGGACGGGCTGCCGAGTGCCGACACAGAGGTAGCCACAGCCGTGAACTACCGCACTGTACTGTGTCTGCTGCTAATATATAGACTGGTTGATAAAGAGATAGTATACTCGTAACTAGTATGTATGTATAAAGAAAGAAAAAAAAACCACGGTTAGGTGGTATATACAATTATGGACGGGCTGCCGAGTGCCGACACAGAGGTAGCCACAGCCGTGAACTACCGCACTGTACTGTGTCTGCTGCTAATATATAGACTGGTTGATAAAGAGATAGTATACTCGTAACTAGTATGTATGTATAAAGAAAGAAAAAAAAACCACGGTTAGGTGGTATATACAATTATGGACGGGCTGCCGAGTGCCGACACAGAGGTAGCCACAGCCGTGAACTACCGCACTGTACTGTGTCTGCTGCTAATATATAGACTGGTTGATAAAGAGATAGTATACTCGTAACTAGTATGTATGTATAAAGAAAGAAAAAAAAACCACGGTTAGGTGGTATATACAATTATGGACGGGCTGCCGAGTGCCGACACAGAGGTAGCCACAGCCGTGAACTACCGCACTGTACTGTGTCTGCTGCTAATATATAGACTGGTTGATAAAGAGATAGTATACTCGTAACTAGTATGTATGTATAAAGAAAGAAAAAAAAACCACGGTTAGGTCACTGGTATATACAATTATGGACGGGCTGCCGAGTGCCGACACAGAGGTAGCCACAGCCGTGAACTACCGCACTGTACTGTGTCTGCTGCTAATATAGACTGGTTGATAAAGAGATAGTATACTACTAATATTATATACTGGTGGTCAGGTCACTGGTCACTAGTCACACTGGCAGTGGCACTCCTGCAGCAAAAGTGTGCACTGTTTAATTTTAATATAATATTATGTACTCCTGGCTCCTGCTATAACCTATAACTGGCACTGCAGTAGTGCTCCCCAGTCTCCCCCACAATTATAAGCTGTGTGAGCTGAGCAGTCAGACAGATATATAATATATATATAGATGATGCAGCACACTGGCCTGAGCCTGAGCAGTGCACACAGATATGGTATGTATGTGACTGAGTCACTGTGTGCTGTGTATCGCTTTTTTCAGGCAGAGAACGGATTATAAATAAAAGTGGTGGTCACTGGTCACTATCAGCAAAACTCTGCACTGTACACTACTGAGTACTCCTAATGCTCCCCAAAATTAGTAAATCAAGTGTCTAAACGGAGAGGACGCCAGCCACGTCCTCTCCCTATCAATCTCAATGCACGTGTGAAAATGGCGGCGACGCGCGGCTCCTTATATAGAATCCGAGTCTCGCGATAGAATCCGAGCCTCGCGAGAATCCGACAGCGTCATGATTAGAGATGAGCGCCGGAAATTTTTCGGGTTTTGTGTTTTGGTTTTGGGTTCGGTTCCGCGGCCGTGTTTTGGGTTCGACCGCGTTTTGGCAAAACCTCACCGAATTTTTTTTGTCGGATTCGGGTGTGTTTTGGATTCGGGTGTTTTTTTCAAAAAACCCTAAAAAACAGCTTAAATCATAGAATTTGGGGGTAATTTTGATCCCAAAGTATTATTAACCTCAAAAAACATAATTTACACTCATTTTCAGCCTATTCTGAACACATCACACCTCACAATATTATTTTTAGTCCTAAAATTTGCACCGAGGTCGCTGTGTGAGTAAGATAAGCGACCCTAGTGGCCGACACAAACACCGGGCCCATCTAGGAGTGGCACTGCAGTGTCACGCAGGATGTCCCTTCCAAAAAACCCTCCCCAAACAGCACATGACGCAAAGAAAAAAAGAGGCGCAATGAGGTAGCTGTGTGAGTAAGATTAGCGACCCTAGTGGCCGACACAAACACCGGGCCCATCTAGGAGTGGCACTGCAGTGTCACGCAGGATGGCCCTTCCAAAAAACCCTCCCCAAACAGCACATGACGCAAAGAAAAAAAGAGGCGCAATGAGGTAGCTGACTGTGTGAGTAAGATTAGCGACCCTAGTGGCCGACACAAACACCGGGCACATCTAGGAGTGGCACTGCAGTGTCACGCAGGATGTCCCTTCCAAAAAACCCTCCCCAAACAGCACATGACGCAAAGAAAAAAAGAGGCGCAATGAGGTAGCTGTGTGAGTAAGATTAGCGACCCTAGTGGCCGACACAAACACCGGGCCCATCTAGGAGTGGCACTGCAGTGTCACGCAGGATGTCCCTTCCAAAAAACCCTCCCCAATCAGCACATGATGCAAAGAAAAAGAAAAGAAAAAAGAGGTGCAAGATGGAATTATCCTTGGGCCCTCCCACCCACCCTTATGTTGTATAAACAAAACAGGACATGCACACTTTAACCAACCCATCATTTCAGTGACAGGGTCTGCCACACGACTGTGACTGATATGACGGGTTGGTTTGGACCCCCCCCAAAAAAGAAGCAATTAATCTCTCCTTGCACAAACTGGCTCTACAGAGGCAAGATGTCCACCTCATCTTCACCCTCCGATATATCACCGTGTACATCCCCCTCCTCACAGATTATCAATTCGTCCCCACTGGAATCCACCATCTCAGCTCCCTGTGTACTTTGTGGAGGCAATTGCTGCTGGTCAATGTCTCCGCGGAGGAATTGATTATAATTCATTTTAATGAACATCATCTTCTCCACATTTTCTGGATGTAACCTCGTACGCCGATTGCTGACAAGGTGAGCGGCGGCACTAAACACTCTTTCGGAGTACACACTTGTGGGAGGGCAACTTAGGTAGAATAAAGCCAGTTTGTGCAAGGGCCTCCAAATTGCCTCTTTTTCCTGCCAGTATAAGTACGGACTGTGTGACGTGCCTACTTGGATGCGGTCACTCATATAATCCTCCACCATTCTATCAATGTTGAGAGAATCATATGCAGTGACAGTAGACGACATGTCCGTAATCGTTGTCAGGTCCTTCAGTCCGGACCAGATGTCAGCATCAGCAGTCGCTCCAGACTGCCCTGCATCACCGCCAGCGGGTGGGCTCGGAATTCTGAGCCTTTTCCTCGCACCCCCAGTTGCGGGAGAATGTGAAGGAGGAGATGTTGACAGGTCGCGTTCCGCTTGACTTGACAATTTTGTCACCAGCAGGTCTTTCAACCCCAGCAGACCTGTGTCTGCCGGAAAGAGAGATCCAAGGTAGGCTTTAAATCTAGGATCGAGCACGGTGGCCAAAATGTAGTGCTCTGATTTCAACAGATTGACCACCCGTGAATCCTTGTTAAGCGAATTAAGGGCTGCATCCACAAGTCCCACATGCCTAGCGGAATCGCTCCGTGTTAGCTCCTTCTTCAATGCCTCCAGCTTCTTCTGCAAAAGCCTGATGAGGGGAATGACCTGACTCAGGCTGGCAGTGTCTGAACTGACTTCACGTGTGGCAAGTTCAAAGGGCATCAGAACCTTGCACAACGTTGAAATCATTCTCCACTGCACTTGAGACAGGTGCATTCCATCTCCTATATCGTGCTCAATTGTATAGGCTTGAATGGCCTTTTGCTGCTCCTCCAACCTCTGAAGCATATAGAGGGTTGAATTCCACCTCGTTACCACTTCTTGCTTCAGATGATGGCAGGGCAGGTTCAGTAGTTTTTGGTGGTGCTCCAGTCTTCTGTACGTGGTGCCTGTACGCCGAAAGTGTCCCGCAATTTTTCTGGCCACCGACAGCATCTCTTGCACGCCCCTGTCGTTTTTTAAAAAATTCTGCACCACCAAATTCAAGGTATGTGCAAAACATGGGACGTGCTGGAATTTGCCCATATTTAATGCACACACAATATTGCTGGCGTTGTCCGATGCCACAAATCCACAGGAGAGTCCAATTGGGGTAAGCCATTCCGCGATGATCTTCCTCAGTTGCCGTAAGAGGTTTTCAGCTGTGTGCGTATTCTGGAAAGCGGTGATACAAAGCGTAGCCTGCCTAGGAAAGAGTTGGCGTTTGCGAGATGCTGCTACTGGTGCCGCCGCTGCTGTTCTTGCGGCGGGAGTCCATACATCTACCCAGTGGGCTGTCACAGTCATATAGTCCTGACCCTGCCCTGCTCCACTTGTCCACATGTCCGTGGTTAAGTGGACATTGGGTACAACTGCATTTTTTAGGACACTGGTGAGTCTTTTTCTGACGTCCGTGTACATTCTCGGTATCGCCTGCCTAGAGAAGTGGAACCTAGATGGTATTTGGTAACGGGGGCACACTGCCTCAATAAATTGTCTAGTTCCCTGTGAACTAACGGCGGATACCGGACGCACGTCTAACACCAACATAGTTGTCAAGGACTCAGTTATCCGCTTTGCAGTAGGATGACTGCTGTGATATTTCATCTTCCTCGCAAAGGACTGTTGAACAGTCAATTGCTTACTGGAAGTAGTACAAGTGGGCTTACGACTTCCCCTCTGGGATGACCATCGACTCCCAGCGGCAACAACAGCAGCGCCAGCAGCAGTAGGCGTTACACGCAAGGATGCATCGGAGGAATCCCAGGCAGGAGAGGACTCGTCAGACTTGCCAGTGACATGGCCTGCAGGACTATTGGCATTCCTGGGGAAGGAGGAAATTGACACAGAGGGAGTTGGTGGGGTGGTTTGCGTGAGCTTGGTTACAAGAGGAAGGGATTTACTGGTCAGTGGACTGCTTCCGCTATCACCCAAAGTTTTTGAACTTGTCACTGACTTATTATGAATGCGCTGCAGGTGACGTATAAGGGAGGATGTTCCGAGGTGGTTAACGTCCTTACCCCTACTTATTACAGCTTGACAAAGGGAACACACGGCTTGACACCTGTTGTCCGCATTTCTGGTGAAATACCTCCACACCGAAGAGCTGATTTTTTTGGTATTTTCACCTGGCATGTCAACGGCCATATTCCTCCCACGGACAACAGGTGTCTCCCCGGGTGCCTGACTTAAACAAACCACCTCACCATCAGAATCCTCCTGGTCAATTTCCTCCCCAGCGCCAGCAACACCCATATCCTCCTCATCCTGGTGTACTTCAACACTGACATCTTCAATCTGACTATCAGGAACTGGACTGCGGGTGCTCCTTCCAGCACTTGCAGGGGGCATGCAAATAGTGGAAGGCGCATGCTCTTCACGTCCAGTGTTGGGAAGGTCAGGCATCGCAAACGACACAATTGGACTCTCCTTGTGGATTTGGGATTTCAAAGAACGCACAGTTCTTTGCGGTGCTTTTGCCAGCTTGAGTCTTTTCAGTTTTCTAGCGAGAGGCTGAGTGCTTCCATCCTCATGTGAAGCTGAACCACTAGCCATGAACATAGGCCAGGGCCTCAGCCGTTCCTTGCCACTCCGTGTGGTAAATGGCATATTGGCAAGTTTACGCTTCTCCTCCGACAATTTTATTTTAGGTTTTGGAGTCCTTTTTTTTCTGATATTTGGTGTTTTGGATTTGACATGCTCTGTACTATGACATTGGGCATCGGCCTTGGCAGACGACGTTGCTGGCATTTCATCGTCTCGGCCATGACTAGTGGCAGCAGCTTCAGCACGAGGTGGAAGTGGATCTTGATCTTTCCCTAATTTTGGAACCTCAACTTTTTTGTTCTCCATATTTTATAGGCAGAACTAAAAGGCACCTCAGGTAAACAATGGAGATGGATGGATTGGATACTAGTATACAATTATGGACGGACTGCCACGGTTAGGTGGTATAAAAAAACCACGGTTAGGTGGTATATATTATAATAATAATACAATTATGGATGGACGGACTGCCTGCCGACTGCCGACACAGAGGTAGCCACAGCCGTGAACTACCGCACTGTACACTGGTTAATAAAGAGATAGTAGTATACTCGTAACAACTAGTATGACACTATGACGACGGTATAAAGAATGAAAAAAAAACCACGGTTAGGTGGTATATATTATAATAATAATACAATTATGGATGGACGGACTGCCTGCCGACTGCCGACACAGAGGTAGCCACAGCCGTGAACTACCGCACTGTACACTGGTTGATAAAGAGATAGTAGTATACTCGTAACAACTAGTATGACACTATGACGACGGTATAAAGAATGAAAAAAAAACCACGGTTAGGTGGTATATATTATAATAATAATACAATTATGGATGGACGGACTGCCTGCCGACTGCCGACACAGAGGTAGCCACAGCCGTGAACTACCGCACTGTACACTGGTTGATAAAGAGATAGTAGTATACTCGTAACAACTAGTATGACACTATGACGACGGTATAAAGAAAGAAAAAAAAATACCACAGTTAGGTGGTATATATTATAATAATAATACAATTATGGATGGACGGACTGCCTGCCGACTGCCGACACAGAGGTAGCCACAGCCGTGAACTACCGCACTGTACACTGGTTGATAAAGAGATAGTAGTATACTCGTAACAACTAGTATGACACTATGACGACGGTATAAAGAATGAAAAAAAAACCACGGTTAGGTGGTATATATTATAATAATAATACAATTATGGATGGACGGACTGCCTGCCGACTGCCGACACAGAGGTAGCCACAGCCGTGAACTACCGCACTGTACACTGGTTGATAAAGAGATAGTAGTATACTCGTAACAACTAGTATGACACTATGACGACGGTATAAAGAATGAAAAAAAAACCACGGTTAGGTGGTATATATTATAATAATAATACAATTATGGATGGACGGACTGCCTGCCGACTGCCGACACAGAGGTAGCCACAGCCGTGAACTACCGCACTGTACACTGGTTGATAAAGAGATAGTAGTATACTCGTAACAACTAGTATGACACTATGACGACGGTATAAAGAATGAAAAAAAAACCACGGTTAGGTGGTATATATTATAATAATAATACAATTATGGATGGACGGACTGCCTGCCGACTGCCGACACAGAGGTAGCCACAGCCGTGAACTACCGCACTGTACACTGGTTGATAAAGAGATAGTAGTATACTCGTAACAACTAGTATGACACTATGACGGTATAAAGAATGAAAAAAAAACCACGGTTAGGTGGTATATATTATAATAATAATACAATTATGGATGGACGGACTGCCTGCCGACTGCCGACACAGAGGTAGCCACAGCCGTGAACTACCGCACTGTACACTGGTTGATAAAGAGATAGTAGTATACTCGTAACAACTAGTATGACACTATGACGACGGTATAAAGAAAGAAAAAAAAATACCACGGTTAGGTGGTATATATTGTAATACAATTATGGATGGACGGACTGCCTGCCGAGTTCCGACTGCCGACACAGAGGTAGCCACAGCCGTGAACTACCGCACTGTACTGTGTCTGCTGCTAATATAGACTGGTTGATAAAGAGATAGTATACAATACATACAACAATATACTACTATACTGGTGGTCAGGCACTGGTCACCACTAGTCACACTGGCAGTGGCACTCCTGCAGCAAAAGTGTGCACTGTTTAATTTTAAATTAATATAATATTATGTACTCCTGGGGGCTCCTGCTATAACAACCTGCAGTGCTCCCCAGTCTCCCCCACAATTATTATAAGCTTTGCCTTTTATACATTGATGTGCAGCACACTGGGCTGAGCTGAGTGCACACAGACTGAGTCACACTGTGTGACTGGCTGCTGCTGTGTATCGTTTTTTTTCAGGCAGAGAACGGATATAGCAGAGAACGGATATATTATATTAAAATAAATAAAAGTTAACTAACAACAACTGCACTGGTCACTGTGGTAAACTCTGTCTGACTCTGCACAATCTCTCTCTCTCTTCTAATCTAATTTCTAATGGAGAGGACGCCAGCCACGTCCTCTCCCTATCAATCTCAATGCACGTGTGAAAATGGCGGCGACGCGCGGCTCCTTATATAGAATCCGAGTCTCGCGAGAATCCGACAGCGTCATGATGACGTTCGGGCGCGCTCGGGTTAACCGAGCAAGGCGGGAGGATCCGAGTCTGCTCGGACCCGTGAAAAAAACATGAAGTTCGTGCGGGTTCGGTTTCAGAGAAACCGAACCCGCTCATCTCTAGTCATGATGACATTCGGGCGCGCTCGGGTTAACCGAGCAAGGCGGGAAGATCCGAGTCGCTCGGACCCGTGAAAAAAAACATGAAGTTCTGGCGGGTTCGGATTCAGAGAAACCGAACCCGCTCATCTCTAATTGTCACATATTGCGGCAACAAGTTGTTAGATATACCGGATTCATGTATATTCCTGTATGATATTGTGGTCGGTTTGAACTGGTCTTTAGGAGGGAGCCCAGAGGTAAACAACTGTAAACACATCCCGAGATTAAGCATCGCCCAGTTTTCGAACTGACCAAGGACCCATGGTGTACTGAATAGGTCCCGCCCCTGGACCAATGGAAGAAGATCTTACATTCCCCATTGTACTGTTTTTGGAACATTGTATAAAAAGACACGCACCTGGCCCAGGTTTCAGTCACCTTTATCAGAGGTCATCTTGCTAGACGACTGAGACCTGGATCCAGGAGCGCTGGCGTATATATTAGAGATGAGCGCCTGAAATTTTTCGGGTTTTGTGTTTTGGTTTTGGGTTCGGTTTCGCGGCCGTGTTTTGGGTTCGAACGCGTTTTGGCAAAACCTCACCGAATTTTTTTTGTCGGATTCGGGTGTGTTTTGGATTCGGGTGTTTTTTTCAAAAAACACTTAAAAACAGCTTAAATCATAGAATTTGGGGGTCATTTTGATCCCAAAGTATTATTAACCTCAAAAACCATAATTTACACTCATTTTCAGTCTATTCTGAATACCTCACACCTCACAATATTATTTTTAGTCCTAAAATTTGCACCGAGGTCGCTGTGTGAGTAAGATAAGCGACCCTAGTGGCCGACACAAACACCGGGCCCATCTAGGAGTGGCACTGCAGTGTCACGCAGGATGTCCCTTCCAAAAAACCCTCTCCAAACAGCACATGACGCAAAGAAAAAAAGAGGCGCAATGAGGTAGCTGTGTGAGTAAGATTAGCGACCCTAGTGGCCGACACAAACACCGGGCCCATCTAGGAGTGGCACTGCAGTGTCACGCAGGATGGCCCTTCCAAAAAACCCTCCCCAAACAGCACATGACGCAAAGAAAAAAAGAGGCGCAATGAGGTAGCTGTGTGAGTAAGATTAGCGACCCTAGTGGCCGACACAAACACCGGGCCCATCTAGGAGTGGCACTGCAGTGTCACGCAGGATGTCCCTTCCAAAAAACCCTCCCCAAACAGCACATGACGCAAAGAAAAAAAGAGGCGCAATGAGGTAGCTGTGTGAGTAAGATTAGCGACCCTAGTGGCCGACACAAACACCGGGCCCATCTAGGAGTGGCACTGCAGTGTCACGCAGGATGTCCCTTCCAAAAAACCCTCCCCAAACAGCACATGACGCAAAGAAAAAAAGAGGCGCAATGAGGTAGCTGACTGTGTGAGTAAGATTAGCGACCCTAGTGGCCGACACAAACACCGGGCCCATTTAGGAGTGGCACTGCAGTGTCACGCAGGATGTCCCTTCCAAAAAACCCTCCCCAATCAGCACATGATGCAAAGAAAAAGAAAAGAAAAAAGAGGTGCAAGATGGAATTGTCCTTGGGCCCTCCCACCCACCCTTATGTTGTATAAACAAAACAGGACATGCACACTTTAACCAACCCATCATTTCAGTGACAGGGTCTGCCACACGACTGTGACTGATATGACGGGTTGGTTTGGACCCCCCCCAAAAAAGAAGCAATTAATCTCTCCTTGCACAAACTGGCTCTACAGAGGCAAGATGTCCACCTCATCATCACCCTCCGATATATCACCGTGTACATCCCCCTCCTCACAGATTATCAATTCGTCCCCACTGGAATCCACCATCTCAGCTCCCTGTGTACTTTGTGGAGGCAATTGCTGCTGGTCAATGTCTCCGCGGAGGAATTGATTATAATTCATTTTAATGAACATCATCTTCTCCACATTTTCTGGATGTAACCTCGTACGCCGATTGCTGACAAGGTGAGCGGCGGCACTAAACACTCTTTCGGAGTACACACTTGTGGGAGGGCAACTTAGGTAGAATAAAGCCAGTTTGTGCAAGGGCCTCCAAATTGCCTCTTTTTCCTGCCAGTATAAGTACGGACTGTGTGACGTGCCTACTTGGATGCGGTCACTCATATAATCCTCCACCATTCTATCAATGTTGAGAGAATCATATGCAGTGACAGTAGACGACATGTCCGTAATCGTTGTCAGGTCCTTCAGTCCGGACCAGATGTCAGCATCAGCAGTCGCTCCAGACTGCCCTGCATCACCGCCAGCGGGTGGGCTCGGAATTCTGAGCCTTTTCCTCGCACCCCCAGTTGCGGGAGAATGTGAAGGAGGAGATGTTGACAGGTCGCGTTCCGCTTGACTTGACAATTTTGTCACCAGCAGGTCTTTCAACCCCAGCAGACTTGTGTCTGCCGGAAAGAGAGATCCAAGGTAGGCTTTAAATCTAGGATCGAGCACGGTGGCCAAAATGTAGTGCTCTGATTTCAACAGATTGACCACCCGTGAATCCTTGTTAAGCGAATTAAGGGCTCCATCCACAAGTCCCACATGCCTAGCGGAATCGCTCCGTGTTAGCTCCTCCTTCAATGTCTCCAGCTTCTTCTGCAAAAGCCTGATGAGGGGAATGACCTGACTCAGGCTGGCAGTGTCTGAACTGACTTCACGTGTGGCAAGTTCAAAGGGCATCAGAACCTTGCACATCGTTGAAATCATTCTCCACTGCGCTTGAGACAGGTACATTCCACCTACTATATCGTGCTCAATTGTATAGGCTTGAATGGCCTTTTGCTGCTCCTCCAACCTCTGAAGCATATAGAGGGTTGAATTCCACCTCGTTACCACTTCTTGCTTCAGATGATGGCAGGGCAGGTTCAGTAGTTTTTGGTGGTGCTCCTGTCTTCTGTACGTGGTGCCTGTACGCCGAAAGTGTCCCGCAATTCTTCTGGCCACCGACAGCATCTCTTGCACGCCCCTGTCGTTTTTTAAAAAATTCTGCACCACCAAATTCAAGGTATGTGCAAAACATGGGACGTGCTGGAATTTGCCCATATTTAATGCACACACAATATTGCTGGCGTTGTCCGATGCCACAAATCCACAGGAGAGTCCAATTGGGGTAAGCCATTCCGCGATGATCTTCCTCAGTTGCCGTAAGAGGTTTTCAGCTGTGTGCGTATTCTGGAAAGCGGTGATACAAAGCGTAGCCTGCCTAGGAAAGAGTTGGCGTTTGCGAGATGCTGCTACTGGTGCCGCCGCTGCTGTTCTTGCGGCGGGAGTCCATACATCTACCCAGTGGGCTGTCACAGTCATATAGTCCTGACCCTGCCCAGCTCCACTTGTCCACATGTCCGTGGTTAAGTGGACATTGGGTACAACTGCATTTTTTAGGACACTGGTGAGTCTTTTTCTGACGTCCGTGTACATTCTCGGTATCGCCTGCCTAGAGAAGTGGAACCTAGATGGTATTTGGTAACGGGGGCACACTGCCTCAATAAATTGTCTAGTTCCCTGTGAACTAACGGCGGATACCGGACGCACGTCTAACACCAACATAGTTGTCAAGGCCTCAGTTATCCGCTTTGCAGCAGGATGACTGCTGTGATATTTCATCTTCCTCGCAAAGGACTGTTGAACAGTCAATTGCTTACTGGAAGTAGTACAAGTGGGCTTACGACTTCCCCTCTGGGATGACCATCGACTCCCAGCAGCAACAACAGCAGCGCCAGCAGCAGTAGGCGTTACACGCAAGGATGCATCAGAGGAATCCCAGGCAGGAGAGGAATCGTCAGAATTGCCAGTGACATGGCCTGCAGGACTATTGGCATTCCTGGGGAAGGAGGAAATTGACACTGAGGGAGTTGGTGGGGTGGTTTGCATGAGCTTGGTTACAAGAGGAAGGGATTTACTGGTCAGTGGACTGCTTCCGCTGTCACCCAAAGTTTTTGAACTTGTCACTGACTTATTATGAATGCGCTGCAGGTGACGTATAAGGGAGGATGTTCCGAGGTGGTTAACGTCCTTACCCCTACTTATTACAGCTTGACAAAGGGAACACACGGCTTGACACCTGTTGTCCGCATTTCTGTTGAAATACCTCCACACCGAAGAGCTGATTTTTTTGGTATTTTCTCCTGGCATGTCAACGGCCATATTCCTCCCACGGACAACAGGTGTCTCCCTGGGTGCCTGACTTAAACAAACCACCTCACCATCAGAATCCTCCTGGTCAATTTCCTCCCCAGCGCCAGCAACACCCATATCCTCCTCATCCTGGTGTACTTCAACACTGACATCTTCAATCTGACTATCAGGAACTGGACTGCGGGTGCTCCTTCCAGCACTTGCAGGGGGCGTGCAAATGGTGGAAGGCGCATGCTCTTCACGTCCAGTGTTGGGAAGGTCAGGCATCGCAACCGACACAATTGGACTCTCCTTGTGGATTTGGGATTTCGAAGAATGCACAGTTCTTTGCTGTGCTGCTTTTGCCAGCTTGAGTCTTTTCATTTTTCTAGCGAGAGGCTGAGTGCTTCCATCCTCATGTGAAGCTGAACCACTAGCCATGAACATAGGCCAGGGCCTCAGCCGTTCCTTGCCACTCCGTGTCGTAAATGGCATATTGGCAAGTTTACGCTTCTCCTCCGACAATTTTATTTTAGGTTTTGGAGTCCTTTTTTTTCTGATATTTGGTGTTTTGGATTTGACATGCTCTGTACTATGACATTGGGCATCGGCCTTGGCAGACGACGTTGCTGGCATTTCATCGTCTCGGCCATGACTAGTGGCAGCAGCTTCAGCACGAGGTGGAAGTGGATCTTGATCTTTCCCTAATTTTGGAACCTCAACATTTTTGTTCTCCATATTTTAATAGGCACAACTAAAAGGCACCTCAGGTAAACAATGGAGATGGATACTAGTATACAATTATGGACTGCCTGCCGAGTGCAGACACAGAGGTAGCCACAGCCGTGAACTACCGTACTGTACTGTGTCTGCTGCTAATATAGACTGGTTGATAAAGAGATGTCTATGTAACTATGTATGTATAAAGAAGAAAGACAAAAAAACCACGGTTAGGTGGTATACAATTATGGACGGACTGCCTGCCGAGTGCAGACACAGAGGTAGCCACAGCCGTGAACTACCGTACTGTACTGTGTCTGCTGCTAATATAGACTGGTTGATAAAGAGATGTCTATGTAACTATGTATGTATAAAGAAGAAAGAAAAAAAAACCACGGTTAGGTGGTATACAATTATGGACGGACTGCCTGCCGAGTGCAGACACAGAGGTAGCCACAGCCGTGAACTACCGTACTGTACTGTGTCTGCTGCTAATATAGACTGGTTGATAAAGAGATGTCGTAGTAGTATGTATGTATAAAGAAGAAAAAAAAACCACGGTTAGGTGGTATACAATTATGGACGGACTGCCTGCCGAGTGCAGACACAGAGGTAGCCACAGCCGTGAACTACCGTACTGTGTCTGCTGCGACTGGATGATAAATGATATAAAAAATATATATATATCACTACTGCAGCCGGACAGGTATATATTATATATTATATAATGACGGACCTGCTGGACACTGTCTGTCAGCAGAATGAGTTTTATTTTTATAGAATAAAAAAAACAACAACACACAAGTGAAGTCACACGACGAGTGTTTAACTTTTTCAGGCAATCACAATATAAGTATACTACTAACTATACTGGTGGTCAGTGTGGTCAGGTCACTGGTCAGTCACACTGGCAGTGGCACTCCTGCAGCAAAAGTGTGCACTGTTTAATTTTAATATAATATTATGTACTCCTGGCTCCTGCTATAACCTATAACTGGCACTGCAGTGCTCCCCAGTCTCCCCCACAATTATAAGCTGTGTGAGCTGAGCAGTCAGACAGATATATAATATATATAGATGATGCAGCACACTGGGCTGAGCCTGAGCAGTGCACACAGATATGGTATGTGACTGAGTCACTGTGTGTATCGCTTTTTTCAGGCAGAGAACGGATATATTAAATAAACTGCACTGTCTGGTGGTCACTCACTATATAATATTATGTACTCCTGGCTCCTGCTATAACCTATAACTGGCACTGCAGTGCTCCCCAGTCTCCCCCACAATTATAAGCTGTGTGAGCTGAGCAGTCAGACAGATATATAATATATATAGATGATGCAGCACACTGGGCTGAGCCTGAGCAGTGCACACAGATATGGTATGTGACTGAGTCACTGTGTGTATCGCTTTTTTCAGGCAGAGAACGGATATATTAAATAAACTGCACTGTCTGGTGGTCACTCACTAGTAAACTCTCTGCACTCTCTACACTTCTACAGTACTCCTCCTAGTCCTAAACTCCAGTAAATCTCTCTCTCTTATAATCTAAATGGAGAGGACGCCAGCCACGTCCTCTCCCTATCAATCTCAATGCACGTGTGAAAATGGCGGCGACGCGCGGCTCCTTATATAGAATCCGAGTCTCGCGAGAATCCGACAGCGTCATGATGACGTTCGGGCGCGCTCGGGTTAACCGAGCAAGGCGGGAGGATCCGAGTCTGCTCGGACCCGTGAAAAAAAACATGAAGTTCGGGCGGGTTCGGATTCAGAGAAACCGAACCCGCTCATCTCTAGTATATATGTATTGGCTGTAGCTTTCATTGTATTGTTTTACCTTTACTTGAATTAGTAAACAAACTGTTGATGCGTTGGACTACAACATTAATAACTACAATTGGTGTCGCATTCACTTTCTATTGGGTTTTTGCATACTGAACCACACATGGCGTCCTTTGTGTGCGTCCATTGTGCCAGCTAAGACGTAGCGTGAAGCCGAAGCGGCGATTGTTTAAATTTGCGTCCGTAGCGGACATCTTGTTTTAGCGCAACTAGGAATCTGAACAAGCCCCCCCTGCATGTCTGGGTAGGGAATGCATTTGAATGAGTAGTTGCAGACCTGCATGCATCAATGCTGAAAACCTTGCAACTGAAGAAGTGCAAAAAGATGGGAAAGGGCGTTTTCGGATGAATACAGTAATTAAGTATTCATGTAATTGTGAACATTTGCAGAGCGGAAATAAGACACAGCTAGCCGTATTATTTGCAGTTAATCAAGGGCAGACATTTGCTGTTTGTTAAAACAATTGTACAGATTGGTAGACGAAGAGTTTGAGTTAAAATGTTTTTTTTTTTGTGATCCTGACCCTCTGTTCTATTATATGTTCTTAATATGCTTCATCTTTTCTTTTTTATATGGACCCTTCATGAAACTCCACCCACAATTTTCTGTGAAATGCTGGCACATTATTAACATGGAAAACAACGCATACATTTCCCCACGTTCCGTGATACATCGTTCCACTATTGAAAATTGTTTTCGTTGTACACATCGCTCCACCAATGGGATAACTGTCTCCGTCCCTATTGGTTCCAAGATGGATGTCAGTTAAAAAACGCAACTGGAACGCATGCCATTTCCGCCGCCGGATGGAAGCGCTAATGACCTCAAACCGCGTGGAATGCACTTGGACACACGGCACTTCCGCTATTGATTTTGATACAGAGGAGTTTTTTTAAACGCGGACATCGGCACTTTCTGTTTTGTGAAACGCGGGATAACACACCGTGCCTCTAGTCCTGCGTCTGGATGCTTCTACAGAATATTGGTGTTTGTATAGCTCAGTGATTTTCAACCTTTTTTTACTTGCGGCACACCGAACAATATTTTAAAATTGCCAAGGAACACCATCAGTTCCCCACAGGAAAAAAAAAAAAAAAACACACACATTGGCCCTCACAGTAAAAATCAAATCCACACACACATTGGCCTATACAGAAAAAACAATCACATTGCTCCCCACATAAATCATGTTGCTCCCTACATAAATCCTATTGCTCCCCACATGAATTATTCACATTGTTCCCCCCATAAATCCTATTGTTCTCCACAGGAGAATAAAAATAACAAATATTAGCCCCTAACGGTCAGCTGTCCTCCTCCCTGTCACTCAGTGGCGGGCGTTGTTCATAGTTGAGTGCTGCGAATACTGAGCAGCGGGCGGTCGGGCAGGTGTGGATGTGGGTGGGCAAGGAAAGCTGAGGCAGGAACTAGAAGATGTGTATGCAGGTGGGTGGGCTGGCTGGGTGGTGAGACGTGGCGGCCGTGACCTATGATATCACACCGCCGCGTCACCAAGGCATAGGTCACGGCCGGAGCACGACTGATCCTGTAAAAAGAGCCCGGGCCAACAGTTCACTCTGAAGGTGCAGGAAGCTGCTCTGGCTCCGCGGCACACCTTGCAACTGGTCGCGGCACACTAGTGTGCCACGGCACACTGGTTGAAAATGCCTAGCTTCTCTATAGGGTCATTTTTAAGTGTTGTACCTACATTTTTATGGCCAGCATAACCTTTATTGATCAGGGTGTATATATATGCCTTCTGTCAGTACTCACCATGCTTCTGATGAAGACCGCAGATGTGGGGGTTCGAAATGTGTGACTTTTTGGGGACCCTTTTTGGACTGGAGTTGCAGCTGCGGGATGATCACACTTGGGTGGTCATTCCGAGTTGTTCGCTCGCAAGCGGATTTTAGCAGATTTGCTCATGCTAAGCCGCCGCCTACTGGGAGTGAATCTTAGCATCTTAAAATTGCGAACGATGTATTCGCAATATTGCGATTACACACCTCGTAGCAGTTTCTGAGTAGCTCCAGACTTACTCGGCATCTGCGATCATTTCACTGCTTGTCGTTCCTGGTTTGACGTCACAAACACACCCAGCGTTCGGCCAGACACTCCTCCGTTTCTCCGGCCACTCCTGCGTTTTTTCCGGAAACGGTGGCGTTTTTTCCACACGCCCATAAAACGGCCTGTTTCCGCCCAGTAACACCCATTTCCTGTCAATCACATTACGATCGCCAGAACGATGAAAAAGTCGTGAGTAAAATTTCTAACTGCATAGCAAATTTACTAGAGATGAGCGCCTGAAATTTTTCGGGTTTTGTGTTTTGGTTTTGGGTTCGGTTCCGCGGCCGTGTTTTGGGTTCGACCGCGTTTTGGCAAAACCTCACCAAATTTTTTTTGTCGGATTCGGGTGTGTTTTGGATTCGGGTGTTTTTTTCAAAAAACACTAAAAAACAGCTTAAATCATAGAATTTGGGGGTCATTTTGATCCCAAAGTATTATTAACCTCAAAAACCATAATTTACACTCATTTTCAGTCTATTCTGAATACCTCACACCTCACAATATTATTTTTAGTCCTAAAATTTGCACCGAGGTCGCTGTGTGAGTAAGATAAGCGACCCTAGTGGCCGACACAAACACCGGGCCCATCTAGGAGTGGCACTGCAGTGTCACGCAGGATGTCCCTTCCAAAAAACCCTCCCCAAACAGCACATGACGCAAAGAAAAAAAGAGGCGCAATGAGGTAGCTGTGTGAGTAAGATTAGCGACCCTAGTGGCCGACACAAACACCGGGCCCATCTAGGAGTGGCACTGCAGTGTCACGCAGGATGGCCCTTCCAAAAAACCCTCCCCAAACAGCACATGACGCAAAGAAAAAAAGAGGCGCAATGAGGTAGCTGTGTGAGTAAGATTAGCGACCCTAGTGGCCGACACAAACACCGGGCCCATCTAGGAGTGGCACTGCAGTGTCACGCAGGATGGCCCTTCCAAAAAACCCTCCCCAAACAGCACATGACGCAAAGAAAAAAAGAGGCGCAATGAGGTAGCTGTGTGAGTAAGATTAGCGACCCTAGTGGCCGACACAAACACCGGGCCCATCTAGGAGTGGCACTGCAGTGTCACGCAGGATGTCCCTTCCAAAAAACCCTCCCCAAACAGCACATGACGCAAAGAAAAAAAGAGGCGCAATGAGGTAGCTGTGTGAGTAAGATTAGCGACCCTAGTGGCCGACACAAACACCGGGCCCATCTAGGAGTGGCACTGCAGTGTCACGCAGGATGTCCCTTCCAAAAAACCCTCCCCAAACAGCACATGACGCAAAGAAAAAAAGAGGCGCAATGAGGTAGCTGACTGTGTGAGTAAGATTAGCGACCCTAGTGGCCGACACAAACACCGGGCCCATCTAGGAGTGGCACTGCAGTGTCACGCAGGATGTCCCTTCCAAAAAACCCTCCCCAAACAGCACATGACGCAAAGAAAAAAAGAGGCGCAATGAGGTAGCTGTGTGAGTAAGATTAGCGACCCTAGTGGCCGACACAAACACCGGGCCCATCTAGGAGTGGCACTGCAGTGTCACGCAGGATGTCCCTTCCAAAAAACCCTCCCCAAACAGCACATGACGCAAAGAAAAAAAGAGGCGCAATGAGGTAGCTGTGTGAGTAAGATTAGCGACCCTAGTGGCCGACACAAACACCGGGCACATCTAGGAGTGGCACTGCAGTGTCACGCAGGATGTCCCTTCCAAAAAACCCTCCCCAAACAGCACATGACGCAAAGAAAAAAAGAGGCGCAATGAGGTAGCTGTGTGAGTAAGATTAGCGACCCTAGTGGCCGACACAAACACCGGGCCCATCTAGGAGTGGCACTGCAGTGTCACGCAGGATGTCCCTTCCAAAAAACCCTCCCCAAACAGCACATGACGCAAAGAAAAAAAGAGGCGCAATGAGGTAGCTGACTGTGTGAGTAAGATTAGCGACCCTAGTGGCCGACACAAACACCGGGCCCATCTAGGAGTGGCACTGCAGTGTCACGCAGGATGTCCCTTCCAAAAAACCCTCCCCAATCAGCACATGATGCAAAGAAAAAGAAAAGAAAAAAGAGGTGCAAGATGGAATTGTCCTTGGGCCCTCCCACCCACCCTTATGTTGTATAAACAAAACAGGACATGCACACTTTAACCAACCCATCATTTCAGTGACAGGGTCTGCCACACGACTGTGACTGATATGACGGGTTGGTTTGGACCCCCCCCAAAAAAGAAGCAATTAATCTCTCCTTGCACAAACTGGCTCTACAGAGGCAAGATGTCCACCTCATCTTCACCCTCCGATATATCACCGTGTACATCCCCCTCCTCACAGATTATCAATTCGTCCCCACTGGAATCCACCATCTCAGCTCCCTGTGTACTTTGTGGAGGCAATTGCTGCTGGTCAATGTCTCCGTGGAGGAATTGATTATAATTCATTTTAATGAACATCATCTTCTCCACATTTTCTGGATGTAACCTCGTACGCCGATTGCTGACAAGGTGAGCGGCGGCACTAAACACTCTTTCGGAGTACACACTTGTGGGAGGGCAACTTAGGTAGAATAAAGCCAGTTTGTGCAAGGGCCTCCAAATTGCCTCTTTTTCCTGCCAGTATAAGTACGGACTGTGTGACGTGCCTACTTGGATGCGGTCACTCATATAATCCTCCACCATTCTATCAATGTTGAGAGAATCATATGCAGTGACAGTAGACGACATGTCCGTAATCGTTGTCAGGTCCTTCAGTCCGGACCAGATGTCAGCATCAGCAGTCGCTCCAGACTGCCCTGCATCACCGCCAGCGGGTGGGCTCGGAATTCTGAGCCTTTTCCTCGCACCCCCAGTTGCGGGAGAATGTGAAGGAGGAGATGTTGACAGGTCGCGTTCCGCTTGACTTGACAATTTTGTCACCAGCAGGTCTTTCAACCCCAGCAGACCTGTGTCTGCCGGAAAGAGAGATCCAAGGTAGGCTTTAAATCTAGGATCGAGCACGGTGGCCAAAATGTAGTGCTCTGATTTCAACAGATTGACCACCCGTGAATCCTTGTTAAGCGAATTAAGGGCTGCATCCACAAGTCCCACATGCCTAGCGGAATCGCTCCCTTTTAGCTCCTTCTTCAATGCCTCCAGCTTCTTCTGCAAAAGCCTGATGAGGGGAATGACCTGACTCAGGCTGGCAGTGTCTGAACTGACTTCACGTGTGGCAAGTTCAAAGGGCATCAGAACCTTGCACAACGTTGAAATCATTCTCCACTGCACTTGAGACAGGTGCATTCCATCTCCTATATCGTGCTCAATTGTATAGGCTTGAATGGCCTTTTGCTGCTCCTCCAACCTCTGAAGCATATAGAGGGTTGAATTCCACCTCGTTACCACTTCTTGCTTCAGATGATGGCAGGGCAGGTTCAGTAGTTTTTGGTGGTGCTCCAGTCTTCTGTACGTGGTGCCTGTACGCCGAAAGTGTCCCGCAATTTTTCTGGCCACCGACAGCATCTCTTGCACGCCCCTGTTGTTTTTTAAAAAATTCTGCACCACCAAATTCAAGGTATGTGCAAAACATGGGACGTGCTGGAATTTGCCCATATTTAATGCACACACAATATTGCTGGCGTTGTCCGATGCCACAAATCCACAGGAGAGTCCAATTGGGGTAAGCCATTCCGCGATGATCTTCCTCAGTTGCCGTAAGAGGTTTTCAGCTGTGTGCGTATTCTGGAAAGCGGTGATACAAAGCGTAGCCTGCCTAGGAAAGAGTTGGCGTTTGCGAGATGCTGCTACTGGTGCCGCCGCTGCTGTTCTTGCGGCGGGAGTCCATACATCTACCCAGTGGGCTGTCACAGTCATATAGTCCTGACCCTGCCCTGCTCCACTTGTCCACATGTCCGTGGTTAAGTGGACATTGGGTACAACTGCATTTTTTAGGAGACTGGTGAGTCTTTTTCTGACGTCCGTGTACATTCTCGGTATCGCCTGCCTAGAGAAGTGGAACCTAGATGGTATTTGGTAACGGGGGCACACTGCCTCAATAAATTGTCTAGTTCCCTGTGAACTAACGGCGGATACCGGACGCACGTCTAACACCAACATAGTTGTCAAGGACTCAGTTATCCGCTTTGCAGTAGGATGACTGCTGTGATATTTCATCTTCCTCGCAAAGGACTGTTGAACAGTCAATTGCTTACTGGAAGTAGTACAAGTGGGCTTACGACTTCCCCTCTGGGATGACCATCGACTCCCAGCGGCAACAACAGCAGCGCCAGCAGCAGTAGGCGTTACACGCAAGGATGCATCGGAGGAATCCCAGGCAGGAGAGGACTCGTCAGACTTGCCAGTGACATGGCCTGCAGGACTATTGGCATTCCTGGGGAAGGAGGAAATTGACACTGAGGGAGTTGGTGGGGTGGTTTGCGTGAGCTTGGTTACAAGAGGAAGGGATTTACTGGTCAGTGGACTGCTTCCGCTGTCACCCAAAGTTTTTGAACTTGTCACTGACTTATTATGAATGCGCTGCAGGTGACGTATAAGGGAGGATGTTCCGAGGTGGTTAACGTCCTTACCCCTACTTATTACAGCTTGACAAAGGGAACACACGGCTTGACACCTGTTGTCCGCATTTCTGGTGAAATACCTCCACACCGAAGAGCTGATTTTTTTGGTATTTTCACCTGGCATGTCAACGGCCATATTCCTCCCACGGACAACAGGTGTCTCCCCGGGTGCCTGACTTAAACAAACCACCTCACCATCAGAATCCTCCTGGTCAATTTCCTCCCCAGCGCCAGCAACACCCATATCCTCCTCATCCTGGTGTACTTCAACACTGACATCTTCAATCTGACTATCAGGAACTGGACTGCGGGTGCTCCTTCCAGCACTTGCAGGGGGCGTGCAAATGGTGGAAGGCGCATGCTCTTCACGTCCAGTGTTGGGAAGGTCAGGCATCGCAACCGACACAATTGGACTCTCCTTGTGGATTTGGGATTTCAAAGAACGCACAGTTCTTTGCGGTGCTTTTGCCAGCTTGAGTCTTTTCAGTTTTCTAGCGAGAGGCTGAGTGCTTCCATCCTCATGTGAAGCTGAACCACTAGCCATGAACATAGGCCAGGGCCTCAGCCGTTCCTTGCCACTCCGTGTGGTAAATGGCATATTGGCAAGTTTACGCTTCTCCTCCGACAATTTTATTTTAGGTTTTGGAGTCCTTTTTTTACTGATATTTGGTGTTTTGGTTTTGACATGCTCTGTACTATGCCATTGGGCATCGGCCTTGGCAGACGACGTTGCTGGCATTTCATCGTCTCGGCCATGACTAGTGGCAGCAGCTTCAGCACGAGGTGGAAGTGGATCTTGATCTTTCCCTAATTTTGGAACCTCAACATTTTTGTTCTCCATATTTTAATAGGCACAACTAAAAGGCACCTCAGGTAAACAATGGAGATGGATGGATTGGATACTAGTATACAATTATGGACGGGCTGCCGAGTGCCGACACAGAGGTAGCCACAGCCGTGAACTACCGCACTGTACTGTGTCTGCTGCTAATATATAGACTGGTTGATAAAGAGATAGTATACTCGTAACTAGTATGTATGTATAAAGAAAGAAAAAAAACCACGGTTAGGTGGTATATACAATTATGGACGGGCTGCCGAGTGCCGACACAGAGGTAGCCACAGCCGTGAACTACCGCACTGTACTGTGTCTGCTGCTAATATATAGACTGGTTGATAAAGAGATAGTATACTCGTAACTAGTATGTATGTATAAAGAAAGAAAAAAAAACCACGGTTAGGTGGTATATACAATTATGGACGGGCTGCCGAGTGCCGACACAGAGGTAGCCACAGCCGTGAACTACCGCACTGTACTGTGTCTGCTGCTAATATATAGACTGGTTGATAAAGAGATAGTATACTCGTAACTAGTATGTATGTATAAAGAAAGAAAAAAAAACCACGGTTAGGTGGTATATACAATTATGGACGGGCTGCCGAGTGCCGACACAGAGGTAGCCACAGCCGTGAACTACCGCACTGTACTGTGTCTGCTGCTAATATATAGACTGGTTGATAAAGAGATAGTATACTCGTAACTAGTATGTATGTATAAAGAAAGAAAAAAAAACCACGGTTAGGTGGTATATACAATTATGGACGGGCTGCCGAGTGCCGACACAGAGGTAGCCACAGCCGTGAACTACCGCACTGTACTGTGTCTGCTGCTAATATATAGACTGGTTGATAAAGAGATAGTATACTCGTAACTAGTATGTATGTATAAAGAAAGAAAAAAAAACCACGGTTAGGTGGTATATACAATTATGGACGGGCTGCCGAGTGCCGACACAGAGGTAGCCACAGCCGTGAACTACCGCACTGTACTGTGTCTGCTGCTAATATATAGACTGGTTGATAAAGAGATAGTATACTCGTAACTAGTATGTATGTATAAAGAAAGAAAAAAAAACCACGGTTAGGTGGTATATACAATTATGGACGGGCTGCCGAGTGCCGACACAGAGGTAGCCACAGCCGTGAACTACCGCACTGTACTGTGTCTGCTGCTAATATATAGACTGGTTGATAAAGAGATAGTATACTCGTAACTAGTATGTATGTATAAAGAAAGAAAAAAAAACCACGGTTAGGTGGTATATACAATTATGGACGGGCTGCCGAGTGCCGACACAGAGGTAGCCACAGCCGTGAACTACCGCACTGTACTGTGTCTGCTGCTAATATATAGACTGGTTGATAAAGAGATAGTATACTCGTAACTAGTATGTATGTATAAAGAAAGAAAAAAAAACCACGGTTAGGTCACTGGTATATACAATTATGGACGGGCTGCCGAGTGCCGACACAGAGGTAGCCACAGCCGTGAACTACCGCACTGTACTGTGTCTGCTGCTAATATAGACTGGTTGATAAAGAGATAGTATACTACTAATATTATATACTGGTGGTCAGGTCACTGGTCACTAGTCACACTGGCAGTGGCACTCCTGCAGCAAAAGTGTGCACTGTTTAATTTTAATATAATATTATGTACTCCTGGCTCCTGCTATAACCTATAACTGGCACTGCAGTAGTGCTCCCCAGTCTCCCCCACAATTATAAGCTGTGTGAGCTGAGCAGTCAGACAGATATATAATATATATAGATGATGCAGCACACTGGCCTGAGCCTGAGCAGTGCACACAGATATGGTATGTATGTGACTGAGTCACTGTGTGCTGTGTATCGCTTTTTTCAGGCAGAGAACGGATTATAAATAAAAGTGGTGGTCACTGGTCACTATCAGCAAAACTCTGCACTGTACACTACTGAGTACTCCTAATGCTCCCCAAAATTAGTAAATCAAGTGTCTAAACGGAGAGGACGCCAGCCACGTCCTCTCCCTATCAATCTCAATGCACGTGTGAAAATGGCGGCGACGCGCGGCTCCTTATATAGAATCCGAGTCTCGCGATAGAATCCGAGCCTCGCGAGAATCCGACAGCGTCATGATGACGTTCGGGCGCGCTCGGGTTAACCGAGCAAGGCGGGAAGATCCGAGTCGCTCGGACCCGTGAAAAAAAACATGAAGTTCTGGCGGGTTCGGATTCAGAGAAACCGAACCCGCTCATCTCTAATTGTCACATATTGCGGCAACAAGTTGTTAGATATACCGGATTCATGTATATTCCTGTATGATATTGTGGTCGGTTTGAACTGGTCTTTAGGAGGGAGCCCAGAGGTAAACAACTGTAAACACATCCCGAGATTAAGCATCGCCCAGTTTTCGAACTGACCAAGGACCCATGGTGTACTGAATAGGTCCCGCCCCTGGACCAATGGAAGAAGATCTTACATTCCCCATTGTACTGTTTTTGGAACATTGTATAAAAAGACACGCACCTGGCCCAGGTTTCAGTCACCTTTATCAGAGGTCATCTTGCTAGACGACTGAGACCTGGATCCAGGAGCGCTGGCGTATATATTAGAGATGAGCACCTGAAATTTTTCGGGTTTTGTGTTTTGGTTTTGGGTTCGGTTTCGCGGCCGTGTTTTGGGTTCGAACGCGTTTTGGCAAAACCTCACCGAATTTTTTTTGTCGGATTCGGGTGTGTTTTGGATTCGGGTGTTTTTTTCAAAAAACACTAAAAAACAGCTTAAATCATAGAATTTGGGGGTCATTTTGATCCCAAAGTATTATTAACCTCAAAAACCATAATTTACACTCATTTTCAGTCTATTCTGAATACCTCACACCTCACAATATTATTTTTAGTCCTAAAATTTGCACCGAGGTCGCTGTGTGAGTAAGATAAGCGACCCTAGTGGCCGACACAAACACCGGGCCCATCTAGGAGTGGCACTGCAGTGTCACGCAGGATGTCCCTTCCAAAAAACCCTCCCCAAACAGCACATGACGCAAAGAAAAAAAGAGGCGCAATGAGGTAGCTGTGTGAGTAAGATTAGCGACCCTAGTGGCCGACACAAACACCGGGCCCATCTAGGAGTGGCACTGCAGTGTCACGCAGGATGGCCCTTCCAAAAAACCCTCCCCAAACAGCACATGACGCAAAGAAAAAAAGAGGCGCAATGAGGTAGCTGTGTGAGTAAGATTAGCGACCCTAGTGGCCGACACAAACACCGGGCCCATCTAGGAGTGGCACTGCAGTGTCACGCAGGATGTCCCTTCCAAAAAACCCTCCCCAAACAGCACATGACGCAAAGAAAAAAAGAGGCGCAATGAGGTAGCTGTGTGAGTAAGATTAGCGACCCTAGTGGCCGACACAAACACCGGGCCCATCTAGGAGTGGCACTGCAGTGTCACGCAGGATGTCCCTTCCAAAAAACCCTCCCCAAACAGCACATGACGCAAAGAAAAAAAGAGGCGCAATGAGGTAGCTGACTGTGTGAGTAAGATTAGCGACCCTAGTGGCCGACACAAACACCGGGCCCATTTAGGAGTGGCACTGCAGTGTCACGCAGGATGTCCCTTCCAAAAAACCCTCCCCAATCAGCACATGATGCAAAGAAAAAGAAAAGAAAAAAGAGGTGCAAGATGGAATTGTCCTTGGGCCCTCCCACCCACCCTTATGTTGTATAAACAAAACAGGACATGCACACTTTAACCAACCCATCATTTCAGTGACAGGGTCTGCCACACGACTGTGACTGATATGACGGGTTGGTTTGGACCCCCCCCAAAAAAGAAGCAATTAATCTCTCCTTGCACAAACTGGCTCTACAGAGGCAAGATGTCCACCTCATCATCACCCTCCGATATATCACCGTGTACATCCCCCTCCTCACAGATTATCAATTCGTCCCCACTGGAATCCACCATCTCAGCTCCCTGTGTACTTTGTGGAGGCAATTGCTGCTGGTCAATGTCTCCGCGGAGGAATTGATTATAATTCATTTTAATGAACATCATCTTCTCCACATTTTCTGGATGTAACCTCGTACGCCGATTGCTGACAAGGTGAGCGGCGGCACTAAACACTCTTTCGGAGTACACACTTGTGGGAGGGCAACTTAGGTAGAATAAAGCCAGTTTGTGCAAGGGCCTCCAAATTGCCTCTTTTTCCTGCCAGTATAAGTACGGACTGTGTGACGTGCCTACTTGGATGCGGTCACTCATATAATCCTCCACCATTCTATCAATGTTGAGAGAATCATATGCAGTGACAGTAGACGACATGTCCGTAATCGTTGTCAGGTCCTTCAGTCCGGACCAGATGTCAGCATCAGCAGTCGCTCCAGACTGCCCTGCATCACCGCCAGCGGGTGGGCTCGGAATTCTGAGCCTTTTCCTCGCACCCCCAGTTGCGGGAGAATGTGAAGGAGGAGATGTTGACAGGTCGCGTTCCGCTTGACTTGACAATTTTGTCACCAGCAGGTCTTTCAACCCCAGCAGACTTGTGTCTGCCGGAAAGAGAGATCCAAGGTAGGCTTTAAATCTAGGATCGAGCACGGTGGCCAAAATGTAGTGCTCTGATTTCAACAGATTGACCACCCGTGAATCCTTGTTAAGCGAATTAAGGGCTCCATCCACAAGTCCCACATGCCTAGCGGAATCGCTCCGTGTTAGCTCCTTCTTCAATGTCTCCAGCTTCTTCTGCAAAAGCCTGATGAGGGGAATGACCTGACTCAGGCTGGCAGTGTCTGAACTGACTTCACGTGTGGCAAGTTCAAAGGGCATCAGAACCTTGCACAACGTTGAAATCATTCTCCACTGCGCTTGAGACAGGTGCATTCCACCTACTATATCGTGCTCAATTGTATAGGCTTGAATGGCCTTTTGCTGCTCCTCCTACCTCTGAAGCATATAGAGGGTTGAATTCCACCTCGTTACCACTTCTTGCTTCAGATGATGGCAGGGCAGGTTCAGTAGTTTTTGGTGGTGCTCCAGTCTTCTGTACGTGGTGCCTGTACGCCGAAAGTGTCCCGCAATTCTTCTGGCCACCGACAGCATCTCTTGCACGCCCCTGTCGTTTTTTAAAAAATTCTGCACCACCAAATTCAAGGTATGTGCAAAACATGGGACGTGCTGGAATTTGCCCATATTTAATGCACACACAATATTGCTGGCGTTGTCCGATGCCACAAATCCACAGGAGAGTCCAATTGGGGTAAGCCATTCCGCGATGATCTTCCTCAGTTGCCGTAAGAGGTTTTCAGCTGTGTGCGTATTCTGGAAAGCGGTGATACAAAGCGTAGCCTGCCTAGGAAAGAGTTGGCGTTTGCGAGATGCTGCTACTGGTGCCGCCGCTGCTGTTCTTGCGGCGGGAGTCCATACATCTACCCAGTGGGCTGTCACAGTCATATAGTCCTGACCCTGCCCTGCTCCACTTGTCCACATGTCCGTGGTTAAGTGGACATTGGGTACAACTGCATTTTTTAGGACACTGGTGAGTCTTTTTCTGACGTCCGTGTACATTCTCGGTATCGCCTGCCTAGAGAAGTGGAACCTAGATGGTATTTGGTAACGGGGGCACACTGCCTCAATAAATTGTCTAGTTCCCTGTGAACTAACGGCGGATACCGGACGCACGTCTAACACCAACATAGTTGTCAAGGCCTCAGTTATCCGCTTTGCAGCAGGATGACTGCTGTGAAATTTCATCTTCCTCGCAAAGGACTGTTGAACAGTCAATTGCTTACTGGAAGTAGTACAAGTGGGCTTACGACTTCCCCTCTGGATGACCATCGACTCCCAGCAGCAACAACAGCAGCGCCAGCAGCAGTAGGCGTTACACGCAAGGATGCATCGGAGGAATCCCAGGCAGGAGAGGAATCGTCAGAATTGCCAGTGACATGGCCTGCAGGACTATTGGCATTCCTGGGGATGGAGGAAATTGACACTGAGGGAGTTGGTGGGGTGGTTTGCATGAGCTTGGTTACAAGAGGAAGGGATTTACTGGTCAGTGGACTGCTTCCGCTGTCACCCAAAGTTTTTGAACTTGTCACTGACTTATTATGAATGCGCTGCAGGTGACGTATAAGGGAGGATGTTCCGAGGTGGTTAACGTCCTTACCCCTACTTATTACAGCTTGACAAAGGGAACACACGGCTTGACACCTGTTGTCCGCATTTCTGGTGAAATACCTCCACACCGAAGAGCTGATTTTTTTGGTATTTTCACCTGGCATGTCAACGGCCATATTCCTCCCACGGACAACAGGTGTCTCCCCGGGTGCCTGACTTAAACAAACCACCTCACCATCAGAATCCTCCTGGTCAATTTCCTCCCCAGCGCCAGCAACACCCATATCCTCCTCATCCTGGTGTACTTCAACACTGACATCTTCAATCTGACTATCAGGAACTGGACTGCGGGTGCTCCTTCCAGCACTTGCAGGGGGCGTGCAAATGGTGGAAGGCGCATGCTCTTCACGTCCAGTGTTGGGAAGGTCAGGCATCGCAACCGACACAATTGGACTCTCCTTGTGGATTTGGGATTTCGAAGAATGCACAGTTCTTTGCTGTGCTGCTTTTGCCAGCTTGAGTCTTTTCATTTTTCTAGCGAGAGGCTGAGTGCTTCCATCCTCATGTGAAGCTGAACCACTAGCCATGAACATAGGCCAGGGCCTCAGCCGTTCCTTGCCACTCCGTGTGGTAAATGGCATATTGGCAAGTTTACGCTTCTCCTCCGACAATTTTATTTTAGGTTTTGGAGTCCTTTTTTTTCTGATATTTGGTGTTTTGGATTTGACATGCTCTGTACTATGACATTGGGCATCGGCCTTGGCAGACGACGTTGCTGGCATTTCATCGTCTC
>NW_026969640.1:600000-762982 GCF_028390025.1 Pseudophryne corroboree
GCCCTGAATTTTCCAATGCGTAGCTCTTTGCAAAAGAGAGATATTGGCAAGGAAAAGCTGTCTTGTACCTTTGCATTTTTCTCCCAAACGAAGGACACTAGAAAGAAAATTTTAAAGCCTCCTGTTAGGCCATCATCTACACGACATAGCCCTGAATTTTCCAATGCGCAGCTCTTTGCAAAAGAGAGATATTGGCAAGGAAAAGCTGTCTTGTACCTTTGCATTTTTCTCCCAAACGAAGGTCACTAGAAAGAAAATTTTAAAGCCTCCTGTTAGGCCATCATCTACACGACATAGCCCTGAATTTTCCAATGCGCAGCTCTTTGCAAAAGAGAGATATTGGCAAGGAAAAGCTGTCTTGTACCATTGCATTTTTCTCCCAAACGAAGGACACTAGAAAGAAAATTTTAAAGCCTCCTGTTAGGCCATCATCTACACGACATAGCCCTGAATTTTCCAATGCGTAGCTCTTTGCAAAAGAGAGATATTGGCAAGGAAAAGCTGTCTTGTACCTTTGCATTTTTCTCCCAAACGAAAGACACTAGAAAGAAAATTTTAAAGCCTCCTGTTAGGCCATCATCTACACGACATAGCCCTGAATTTTCCAATGCGCAGCTCTTTGCAAAAGAGAGATATTGGCAAGGAAAAGCTGTCTTGTACCTTTGCATTTTTCTCCCAAACGAAGGTCACTAGAAAGAAAATTTTAAAGCCTCCTGTTAGGCCATCATCTACACGACATAGCCCTGAATTTTCCAATGCGTAGCTCTTTGCAAAAGAGAGATATTGGCAAGGAAAAGCTGTCTTGTACCTTTGCATTTTTCTCCCAAACGAAGGACACTAGAAAGAAAATTTTAAAGCCTCCTGTTAGGCCATCATCTACACGACATAGCCCTGAATTTTCCAATGCGCAGCTCTTTGCAAAAGAGAGATATTGGCAAGGAAAAGCTGTCTTGTACCTTTGCATTTTTCTCCCAAACGAAGGTCACTAGAAAGAAAATTTTAAAGCCTCCTGTTAGGCCATCATCTACACGATATAGCCCTGAATTTTCCAATGCGCAGCTCTTTGCAAAAGAGAGATATTGGCAAGGAAAAGCTGTCTTGTACCATTGCATTTTTCTCCCAAACGAAGGACACTAGAAAGAACATTTTAAAGCCTCCTGTTAGGCCATCATCTACACGACATAGCCCTGAATTTTCCAATGCGCAGCTCTTTGCAAAAGAGAGATATTGGCAAGGAAAAGCTGTCTTGTACCATTGCATTTTTCTCCCAAACGAAGGACACTAGAAAGAAAATTTTAAAGCCTCCTGTTAGGCCATCATCTACACGACATAGCCCTGAATTTTCCAATGCGCAGCTCTTTGCAAAAGAGAGATATTGGCAAGGAAAAGCTGTCTTGTACCTTTGCATTTTTCTCCCAAACGAAGGACACTAGAAAGAACATTTTAAAGCCTCCTGTTAGGCCATCATCTACACGACATAGCCCTGAATTTTCCAATGCGCAGCTCTTTGCAAAAGAGAGATATTGGCAAGGAAAAGCTGTCTTGTACCATTGCATTTTTCTCCCAAACGAAGGACACTAGAAAGAAAATTTTAAAGCCTCCTGTTAGGCCATCATCTACACGACATAGCCCTGAATTTTCCAATGCGTAGCTCTTTGCAAAAGAGAGATATTGGCAAGGAAAAGCTGTCTTGTACCTTTGCATTTTTCTCCCAAACGAAGGACACTAGAAAGAAAATTTTAAAGCCTCCTGTTAGGCCATCATCTACACGACATAGCCCTGAATTTTCCAATGCGCAGCTCTTTGCAAAAGAGAGATATTGGCAAGGAAAAGCTGTCTTGTACCTTTGCATTTTTCTCCCAAACGAAGGTCACTAGAAAGAAAATTTTAAAGCCTCCTGTTAGGCCATCATCTACACGACATAGCCCTGAATTTTCCAATGCGTAGCTCTTTGCAAAAGAGAGATATTGGCAAGGAAAAGCTGTCTTGTACCTTTGCATTTTTCTCCCAAACGAAGGACACTAGAAAGAAAATTTTAAAGCCTCCTGTTAGGCCATCATCTACACGACATAGCCCTGAATTTTCCAATGCGCAGCTCTTTTCAAAAGAGAGATATTGGCAAGGAAAAGCTGTCTTGTACCATTGCATTTTTCTCCCAAACGAAGGACACTAGAAAGAAAATTTTAAAGCCTCCTGTTAGGCCATCATCTACACGACATAGCCCTGAATTTTCCAATGCGTAGCTCTTTGCAAAAGAGAGATATTGGCAAGGAAAAGCTGTCTTGTACCTTTGCATTTTTCTCCCAAACGAAGGACACTAGAAAGAAAATTTTAAAGCCTCCTGTTAGGCCATCATCTACACGACATAGCCCTGAATTTTCCAATGCGCAGCTCTTTGCAAAAGAGAGATATTGGCAAGGAAAAGCTGTCTTGTACCTTTGCATTTTTCTCCCAAACGAAGGTCACTAGAAAGAAAATTTTAAAGCCTCCTGTTAGGCCATCATCTACACGACATAGCCCTGAATTTTCCAATGCGTAGCTCTTTGCAAAAGAGAGATATTGGCAAGGAAAAGCTGTCTTGTACCTTTGCATTTTTCTCCCAAACGAAGGACACTAGAAAGAAAATTTTAAAGCCTCCTGTTAGGCCATCATCTACACGACATAGCCCTGAATTTTCCAATGCGCAGCTCTTTGCAAAAGAGAGATATTGGCAAGGAAAAGCTGTCTTGTACCATTGCATTTTTCTCCCAAACGAAGGACACTAGAAAGAACATTTTAAAGCCTCCTGTTAGGCCATCATCTACACGACATAGCCCTGAATTTTCCAATGCGCAGCTCTTTGCAAAAGAGAGATATTGGCAAGGAAAAGCTGTCTTGTACCTTTGCATTTTTCTCCCAAACGAAGGTCACTAGAAAGAAAATTTTAAAGCCTCCTGTTAGGCCATCATCTACACGACATAGCCCTGAATTTTCCAATGCGCAGCTCTTTGCAAAAGAGAGATATTGGCAAGGAAAAGCTGTCTTGTACCATTGCATTTTTCTCCCAAACGAAGGACACTAGAAAGAAAATTTTAAAGCCTCCTGTTAGGCCATCATCTACACGACATAGCCCTGAATTTTCCAATGCGCAGCTCTTTGCAAAAGAGAGATATTGGCAAGGAAAAGCTGTCTTGTACCATTGCATTTTTCTCCCAAACGAAGGACACTAGAAAGAACATTTTAAAGCCTCCTGTTAGGCCATCATCTACACGACATAGCCCTGAATTTTCCAATGCGCAGCTCTTTGCAAAAGAGAGATATTGGCAAGGAAAAGCTGTCTTGTACCATTGCATTTTTCTCCCAAACGAAGGACACTAGAAAGAAAATTTTAAAGCCTCCTGTTAGGCCATCATCTACACGACATAGCCCTGAATTTTCCAATGCGCAGCTCTTTGCAAAAGAGAGATATTGGCAAGGAAAAGCTGTCTTGTACCTTTGCATTTTTCTCCCAAACGAAGGACACTAGAAAGAACATTTTAAAGCCTCCTGTTAGGCCATCATCTACACGACATAGCCCTGAATTTTCCAATGCGCAGCTCTTTGCAAAAGAGAGATATTGGCAAGGAAAAGCTGTCTTGTACCATTGCATTTTTCTCCCAAACGAAGGACACTAGAAAGAAAATTTTAAAGCCTCCTGTTAGGCCATCATCTACACGACATAGCCCTGAATTTTCCAATGCGTAGCTCTTTGCAAAAGAGAGATATTGGCAAGGAAAAGCTGTCTTGTACCTTTGCATTTTTCTCCCAAACGAAGGACACTAGAAAGAAAATTTTAAAGCCTCCTGTTAGGCCATCATCTACACGACATAGCCCTGAATTTTCCAATGCGCAGCTCTTTGCAAAAGAGAGATATTGGCAAGGAAAAGCTGTCTTGTACCTTTGCATTTTTCTCCCAAACGAAGGTCACTAGAAAGAAAATTTTAAAGCCTCCTGTTAGGCCATCATCTACACGACATAGCCCTGAATTTTCCAATGCGTAGCTCTTTGCAAAAGAGAGATATTGGCAAGGAAAAGCTGTCTTGTACCTTTGCATTTTTCTCCCAAACGAAGGACACTAGAAAGAAAATTTTAAAGCCTCCTGTTAGGCCATCATCTACACGACATAGCCCTGAATTTTCCAATGCGCAGCTCTTTTCAAAAGAGAGATATTGGCAAGGAAAAGCTGTCTTGTACCATTGCATTTTTCTCCCAAACGAAGGACACTAGAAAGAAAATTTTAAAGCCTCCTGTTAGGCCATCATCTACACGACATAGCCCTGAATTTTCCAATGCGTAGCTCTTTGCAAAAGAGAGATATTGGCAAGGAAAAGCTGTCTTGTACCTTTGCATTTTTCTCCCAAACGAAGGACACTAGAAAGAAAATTTTAAAGCCTCCTGTTAGGCCATCATCTACACGACATAGCCCTGAATTTTCCAATGCGCAGCTCTTTGCAAAAGAGAGATATTGGCAAGGAAAAGCTGTCTTGTACCTTTGCATTTTTCTCCCAAACGAAGGTCACTAGAAAGAAAATGTTAAAGCCTCCTGTTAGGCCATCATCTACACGACATAGCCCTGAATTTTCCAATGCGTAGCTCTTTGCAAAAGAGAGATATTGGCAAGGAAAAGCTGTCTTGTACCTTTGCATTTTTCTCCCAAACGAAGGACACTAGAAAGAAAATTTTAAAGCCTCCTGTTAGGCCATCATCTACACGACATAGCCCTGAATTTTCCAATGCGCAGCTCTTTGCAAAAGAGAGATATTGGCAAGGAAAAGCTGTCTTGTACCATTGCATTTTTCTCCCAAACGAAGGACACTAGAAAGAACATTTTAAAGCCTCCTGTTAGGCCATCATCTACACGACATAGCCCTGAATTTTCCAATGCGCAGCTCTTTGCAAAAGAGAGATATTGGCAAGGAAAAGCTGTCTTGTACCTTTGCATTTTTCTCCCAAACGAAGGTCACTAGAAAGAAAATTTTAAAGCCTCCTGTTAGGCCATCATCTACACGACATAGCCCTGAATTTTCCAATGCGCAGCTCTTTGCAAAAGAGAGATATTGGCAAGGAAAAGCTGTCTTGTACCATTGCATTTTTCTCCCAAACGAAGGACACTAGAAAGAAAATTTTAAAGCCTCCTGTTAGGCCATCATCTACACGACATAGCCCTGAATTTTCCAATGCGCAGCTCTTTGCAAAAGAGAGATATTGGCAAGGAAAAGCTGTCTTGTACCATTGCATTTTTCTCCCAAACGAAGGACACTAGAAAGAACATTTTAAAGCCTCCTGTTAGGCCATCATCTACACGACATAGCCCTGAATTTTCCAATGCGCAGCTCTTTGCAAAAGAGATATATTGGCAAGGAAAAGCTGTCTTGTACCATTGCATTTTTCTCCCAAACGAAGGACACTAGAAAGAACATTTTAAAGCCTCCTGTTAGGCCATCATCTACACGACATAGCCCTGAATTTTCCAATGCGCAGCTCTTTGCAATAGAGAGATATTGGCAAGGAAAAGCTGTCTTGTACCATTGCATTTTTCTCCCAAACGAAGGTCACTAGAAAGAAAATTTTAAAGCCTCCTGTTAGGCCATCATCTACACGACATAGCCCTGAATTTTCCAATGCGCAGCTCTTTGCAAAAGAGAGATATTGGCAAGGAAAAGCTGTCTTGTACCTTTGCATTTTTCTCCCAAACGAAGGAAACTAGAAAGAAAATTTTAAAGCCTCCTGTTAGGCCATCATCTACACGACATAGCCCTGAATTTTCCAATGCGCAGCTCTTTGCAAAAGAGAGATATTGGCAAGGAAAAGCTGTCTTGTACCATTGCATTTTTCTCCCAAACGAAGGACACTAGAAAGAAAATTTTAAAGCCTCCTGTTAGGCCATCATCTACACGACATAGCCCTGAATTTTCCAATGCGCAGCTCTTTGCAAAAGAGAGATATTGGCAAGGAAAAGCTGTCTTGTACCATTGCATTTTTCTCCCAAACGAAGGACACTAGAAAGAACATTTTAAAGCCTCCTGTTAGGCCATCATCTACACGACATAGCCCTGAATTTTCCAATGCGCAGCTCTTTGCAAAAGAGAGATATTGGCAAGGAAAAGCTGTCTTGTACCATTGCATTTTTCTCCCAAACGAAGGACACTAGAAAGAACATTTTAAAGCCTCCTGTTAGGCCATCATCTACACGACATAGCCCTGAATTTTCCAATGCGCAGCTCTTTGCAAAAGAGAGATATTGGCAAGGAAAAGCTGTCTTGTACCTTTGCATTTTTCTCCCAAACGAAGGAAACTAGAAAGAAAATTTTAAAGCCTCCTGTTAGGCCATCATCTACACGACATAGCCCTGAATTTTCCAATGCGCAGCTCTTTGCAAAAGAGAGATATTGGCAAGGAAAAGCTGTCTTGTACCATTGCATTTTTCTCCCAAACGAAGGACACTAGAAAGAAAATGTTAAAGCCTCCTGTTAGGCCATCATCTACACGACATAGCCCTGAATTTTCCAATGCCCAGCTCTTTGCAAAAGAGAGATATTGGCAAGGAAAAGCTGTCTTGTACCTTTGCATTTTTCTCCCAAACGAAGGACGCTAGAAAGAAAATTTTAAAGCCTCCTGTTAGGCCATCATCTACACGACATAGCCCTGAATTTTCCAATGCGCAGCTCTTTGCAAAAGAGAGATATTGGCAAGGAAAAGCTGTCTTGTACCATTGCATTTTTCTCCCAAACGAAGGTCACTAGAAAGAAAATTTTAAAGCCTCCTGTTAGGCCATCATCTACACGACATAGCCCTGAATTTTCCAATGCGTAGCTCTTTGCAAAAGAGAGATATTGGCAAGGAAAAGCTGTCTTGTACCTTTGCATTTTTCTCCCAAACGAAGGACACTAGAAAGAAAATTTTAAAGCCTCCTGTTAGGCCATCATCTACACGACATAGCCCTGAATTTTCCAATGCGCAGCTCTTTGCAAAAGAGAGATATTGGCAAGGAAAAGCTGTCTTGTACCATTGCATTTTTCTCCCAAACGAAGGACACTAGAAAGAACATTTTAAAGCCTGCTGTTAGGCCATCATCTACACGACATAGCCCTGAATTTTCCAATGCGCAGCTCTTTGCAAAAGAGAGATATTTGCAAGGAAAAGCTGTCTTGTACCTTTGCATTTTTCTCCCAAACGAAGGACACTAGAAAGAAAATTTTAAAGCCTCCTGTTAGGCCATCATCTACACGACATATCCCTGAATTTTCCAATGCGCAGCTCTTTGCAAAAGAGAGATATTGGCAAGGAAAAGCTGTCTTGTACCTTTGCATTTTTCTCCCAAACGAAGGACACTAGAAAGAAAATTTTAAAGCCTCCTGTTAGGCCATCATCTACACGACATAGCCCTGAATTTTCCAATGCGCAGCTCTTTGCAAAAGAGAGATATTGGCAAGGAAAAGCTGCGCATTGGAAAATTCAGGGCTATGTCGTGTAGATGATGGCCTAACAGGAGGCTTTAAAATTTTCTTTCTAGTGTCCTTCGTTTGGGAGAAAAATGCAATGGTACAAGACAGCTTTTCCTTGCCAATATCTCTCTTTTGCAAAGAGCTGCGCATTGGAAAATTCAGGGCTATGTCGTGTAGATGATGGCCTAACAGGAGGCTTTAAAATTTTCTTTCTAGTGTCCTTCGTTTGGGAGAAAAATGCAAAGGTACAAGACAGCTTTTCCTTGCCAATATCTCTCTTTTGCAAAGAGCTGCGCATTGGAAAATTCAGGGCTATGTCGTGTAGATAATGGCCTAACAGGAGGCTTTAAAATTTTCTTTCTAGTGTCCTTCGTTTGGGAGAGAAATGCAATGGTACAAGACAGCTTTTCCTTGCCAATATCTCTCTTTTGCAAAGAGCTGCGCATTGGAAAATTCAGGGCTATGTCGTGTAGATGATGACCTAACAGGAGGCTTTAAAATTTTCTTTCTAGTGACCTTCGTTTGGGAGAAAAATGCAAAGGTACAAGACAGCTTTTCCTTGCCAATATCTCTCTTTTGCAAAGAGCTGCGCATTGGAAAATTCAGGGCTATGTCGTGTAGATGATGGCCTAACAGGAGGCTTTAACATTTTCTTTCTAGTGTCCTTCGTTTGGGAGAAAAATGCAATGGTACAAGACAGCTTTTCCTTGCCAATATCTCTCTTTTGCAAAGAGCTGCGCATTGGAAAATTCAGGGCTCTGTCGTGTAGATGATGGCCTAACATGGGGCTTTAAAATTTTCTTTCTAGTGACCTTCGTTTGGGAGAAAAATGCAAAGGTACAAGACAGCTTTTCCTTGCCAATATCTCTCTTTTGCAAAGAGCTGCGCATTGAAAAATTCAGGGCTATGTCGTGTAGATGATGGCCTAACAGGAGGCTTTAAAATTTTCTTTCTAGTGTCCTTCGTTTGGGAGAAAAATGCAAAGGTACAAGACAGCTTTTCCTTGCCAATATCTCTCTTTTGCAAAGAGCTGCGCATTGGAAAATTCAGGGCTATGTCGTGTAGATGATGGCCTAACAGGAGGCTTTAAAATTTTCTTTCTAGTGTCCTTCGTTTGGGAGAAAAATGCAAAGGTACAAGACAGCTTTTCCTTGCCAATATCTCTCTTTTGCAAAGAGCTGCGCATTGGAAAATTCAGGGCTATGTCGTGTAGATGATGGCCTAACAGGAGGCTTTAAAATTTTCTTTCTAGTGTCCTTCGTTTGGGAGAAAAATGCAAAGGTACAAGACAGCTTTTCCTTGCAAATATCTCTCTTTTGCAAAGAGCTACGCATTGGAAAATTCAGGGCTATGTCGTGTAGATGATGGCCTAACAGGAGGCTTTAAAATTTTCTTTCTAGTGACCTTCGTTTGGGAGAAAAATGCAAAGGTACAAGACAGCTTTTCCTTGCCAATATCTCTCTTTTGCAAAGAGCTGCGCATTGGAAAATTCAGGGCTATGTCGTGTAGATGATGGCCTAACAGCAGGCTTTAAAATGTTCTTTCTAGTGTCCTTCGTTTGGGAGAAAAATGCAATGGTACAAGACAGCTTTTCCTTGCCAATATCTCTCTTTTGCAAAGAGCTACGCATTGGAAAATTCAGAGCTATGTCGTGTAGATGATGGCCTAACAGGAGGCTTTAAAATTTTCTTTCTAGTGTCCTTCGTTTGGGAGAAAAATGCAATGGTACAAAACAGCTTTTCCTTGCCAATATCTCTCTTTTGCAAAGAGCTGCGCATTGGAAAATTCTGGGCTATGTCGTGTAGATGATGGCCTAACAGGAGGCTTTAAAATTTTCTTTCTAGTGTCCTTCGTTTGGGAGAAAAATGCAAAGGTACAAGACAGCTTTTCCTTGCCAATATCTCTCTTTTGCAAAGAGCTGCGCATTGGAAAATTCAGGGCTATGTCGTGTAGATGATGGCCTAACAGGAGGCTTTAAAATTTTCTTTCTAGTGTCCTTCGTTTGGGAGAAAAATGCAATGGTACAAGACAGCTTTTCCTTGCCAATATCTCTCTTTTGCAAAGAGCTGCGCATTGGAAAATTCAGGGCTATGTCGTGTAGATGATGGCCTAACAGGAGGCTTTAAAATTTTCTTTCTAGTGTCCTTCGTTTGGGAGAAAAATGCAAAGGTACAAGACAGCTTTTCCTTGCCAATATCTCTCTTTTGCAAAGAGCTGCGCATTGGAAAATTCAGGGCTATGTCGTGTAGATGATGGCCTAACAGGAGGCTTTAAAATTTTCTTTCTAGTGTCCTTCGTTTGGGAGAAAAATGCAATGGTACAAGACAGCTTTTCCTTGCCAATATCTCTCTTTTGCAAAGAGCTACGCATTGGAAAATTCAGAGCTATGTCGTGTAGATGATGGCCTAACAGGAGGCTTTAAAATTTTCTTTCTAGTGTCCTTAGTTTGGGAGAAAAATGCAATGGTACAAAACAGCTTTTCCTTGCCAATATCTCTCTTTTGCAAAGAGCTGCGCATTGGAAAATTCTGGGCTATGTCGTGTAGATGATGGCCTAACAGGAGGCTTTAAAATTTTCTTTCTAGTGTCCTTCGTTTGGGAGAAAAATGCAAAGGTACAAGACAGCTTTTCCTTGCCAATATCTCTCTTTTGCAAAGAGCTGCGCATTGGAAAATTCAGGGCTATGTCGTGTAGATGATGGCCTAACAGGAGGCTTTAAAATTTTCTTTCTAGTGTCCTTCGTTTGGGAGAAAAATGCAATGGTACAAGACAGCTTTTCCTTGCCAATATCTCTCTTTTGCAAAGAGCTGCGCATTGGAAAATTCAGGGCTATGTCGTGTAGATGATGGCCTAACAGGAGGCTTTAAAATTTTCTTTCTAGTGTCCTTCGTTTGGGAGAAAAATGCAAAGGTACAAGACAGCTTTTCCTTGCCAATATCTCTCTTTTGCAAAGAGCTGCGCATTGGAAAATTCAGGGCTATGTCGTGTAGATGATGGCCTAACAGGAGGCTTTAAAATTTTCTTTCTAGTGTCCTTCGTTTGGGAGAAAAATGCAATGGTACAAGACAGCTTTTCCTTGCCAATATCTCTCTTTTGCAAAGAGCTGCGCATTGGAAAATTCAGGGCTATGTCGTGTAGATGATGGCCTAACAGGAGGCTTTAAAATTTTCTTTCTAGTGTCCTTCGTTTGGGAGAAAAATGCAAAGGTACAAGACAGCTTTTCCTTGCCAATATCTCTCTTTTGCAAAGAGCTACGCATTGGAAAATTCAGGGCTATATCGTGTAGATGATGGCCTAACAGGAGGCTTTAAAATTTTCTTTCTAGTGACCTTCGTTTGGGAGAAAAATGCAAAGGTACAAGACAGCTTTTCCTTGCCAATATCTCTCTTTTGCAAAGAGCTGCGCATTGGAAAATTCAGGGCTATGTCGTGTAGATGATGGCCTAACAGGAGGCTTTAAAATTTTCTTTCTAGTGACCTTCGTTTGGGAGAAAAATGCAAAGGTACAAGACAGCTTTTCCTTGCCAATATCTCTCTTTTGCAAAGAGCTGCGCATTGGAAAATTCAGGGCTATGTCGTGTAGATGATGGCCTAACAGCAGGCTTTAAAATGTTCTTTCTAGTGTCCTTCGTTTGGGAGAAAAATGCAATGGTACAAGACAGCTTTTCCTTGCCAATATCTCTCTTTTGCAAAGAGCTGCGCATTGGAAAATTCAGGGCTATGTCGTGTAGATGATGGCCTAACAGGAGGCTTTAAAATTTTCTTTCTAGTGACCTTCGTTTGGGAGAAAAATGCAAAGGTACAAGACAGCTTTTCCTTGCCAATATCTCTCTTTTGCAAAGAGCTGCGCATTGGAAAATTCAGGGCTATGTCGTGTAGATGATGGCCTAACAGGAGGCTTTAAAATTTTCTTTCTAGTGTCCTTCGTTTGGGAGAAAAATGCAAAGGTACAAGACAGCATTTCCTTGCCAATATCTCTCTTTTGCAAAGAGCTACGCATTGGAAAATTCAGGGCTATGTCGTGTAGATGATGGCCTAACAGGAGGCTTTAAAATTTTCTTTCTAGTGTCCTTCGTTTGGGAGAAAAATGCAAAGGTACAAGACAGCTTTTCCTTGCCAATATCTCTCTTTTGCAAAGAGCTGCGCATTGGAAAATTCAGGGCTATGTCGTGTAGATGATGGCCTAACAGGAGGCTTTAAAATTTTCTTTCTAGTGTCCTTCGTTTGGGAGAAAAATGCAAAGGTACAAGACAGCTTTTCCTTGCCAATATCTCTCTTTTGCAAAGAGCTGCGCATTGGAAAATTCAGGGCTATGTCGTGTAGATGATGGCCTAACAGGAGGCTTTAAAATTTTCTTTCTAGTGTCCTTCGTTTGGGAGAAAAATGCAAAGGTACAAGACAGCTTTTCCTTGCAAATATCTCTCTTTTGCAAAGAGCTACGCATTGGAAAATTCAGGGCTATGTCGTGTAGATGATGGCCTAACAGGAGGCTTTAAAATTTTCTTTCTAGTGACCTTCGTTTGGGAGAAAAATGCAAAGGTACAAGACAGCTTTTCCTTGCCAATATCTCTCTTTTGCAAAGAGCTGCGCATTGGAAAATTCAGGGCTATGTCGTGTAGATGATGGCCTAACAGCAGGCTTTAAAATGTTCTTTCTAGTGTCCTTCGTTTGGGAGAAAAATGCAATGGTACAAGACAGCTTTTCCTTGCCAATATCTCTCTTTTGCAAAGAGCTGCGCATTGGAAAATTCAGGGCTATGTCGTGTAGATGATGGCCTAACAGGAGGCTTTAAAATTTTCTTTCTAGTGACCTTCGTTTGGGAGAAAAATGCAAAGGTACAAGACAGCTTTTCCTTGCCAATATCTCTCTTTTGCAAAGAGCTGCGCATTGGAAAATTCAGGGCTATGTCGTGTAGATGATGGCCTAACAGGAGGCTTTAAAATTTTCTTTCTAGTGTCCTTCGTTTGGGAGAAAAATGCAAAGGTACAAGACAGCTTTTCCTTGCCAATATCTCTCTTTTGCAAAGAGCTGCGCATTGGAAAATTCAGGGCTATGTCGTGTAGATGATGGCCTAACAGGAGGCTTTAAAATTTTCTTTCTAGTGTCCTTCGTTTGGGAGAAAAATGCAATGGTACAAGACAGCTTTTCCTTGCCAATATCTCTCTTTTGCAAAGAGCTACGCATTGGAAAATTCAGAGCTATGTCGTGTAGATGATGGCCTAACAGGAGGCTTTAAAATTTTCTTTCTAGTGTCCTTCGTTTGGGAGAAAAATGCAATGGTACAAGACAGCTTTTCCTTGCCAATATCTCTCTTTTGCAAAGAGCTGCGCATTGGAAAATTCAGGGCTATGTCGTGTAGATGATGGCCTAACAGGAGGCTTTAAAATTTTCTTTCTAGTGTCCTTCGTTTGGGAGAAAAATGCAAAGGTACAAGACAGCTTTTCCTTGCCAATATCTCTCTTTTGCAAAGAGCTACGCATTGGAAAATTCAGGGCTATATCGTGTAGATGATGGCCTAACAGGAGGCTTTAAAATTTTCTTTCTAGTGACCTTCGTTTGGGAGAAAAATGCAAAGGTACAAGACAGCTTTTCCTTGCCAATATCTCTCTTTTGCAAAGAGCTGCGCATTGGAAAATTCAGGGCTATGTCGTGTAGATGATGGCCTAACAGGAGGCTTTAAAATTTTCTTTCTAGTGACCTTCGTTTGGGAGAAAAATGCAAAGGTACAAGACAGCTTTTCCTTGCCAATATCTCTCTTTTGCAAAGAGCTGCGCATTGGAAAATTCAGGGCTATGTCGTGTAGATGATGGCCTAACAGCAGGCTTTAAAATGTTCTTTCTAGTGTCCTTCGTTTGGGAGAAAAATGCAATGGTACAAGACAGCTTTTCCTTGCCAATATCTCTCTTTTGCAAAGAGCTGCGCATTGGAAAATTCAGGGCTATGTCGTGTAGATGATGGCCTAACAGGAGGCTTTAAAATTTTCTTTCTAGTGACCTTCGTTTGGGAGAAAAATGCAAAGGTACAAGACAGCTTTTCCTTGCCAATATCTCTCTTTTGCAAAGAGCTGCGCATTGGAAAATTCAGGGCTATGTCGTGTAGATGATGGCCTAACAGGAGGCTTTAAAATTTTCTTTCTAGTGTCCTTCGTTTGGGAGAAAAATGCAAAGGTACAAGACAGCATTTCCTTGCCAATATCTCTCTTTTGCAAAGAGCTACGCATTGGAAAATTCAGGGCTATGTCGTGTAGATGATGGCCTAACAGGAGGCTTTAAAATTTTCTTTCTAGTGTCCTTCGTTTGGGAGAAAAATGCAAAGGTACAAGACAGCTTTTCCTTGCCAATATCTCTCTTTTGCAAAGAGCTGCGCATTGGAAAATTCAGGGCTATGTCGTGTAGATGATGGCCTAACAGGAGGCTTTAAAATTTTCTTTCTAGTGTCCTTCGTTTGGGAGAAAAATGCAAAGGTACAAGACAGCTTTTCCTTGCCAATATCTCTCTTTTGCAAAGAGCTGCGCATTGGAAAATTCAGGGCTATGTCGTGTAGATGATGGCCTAACAGGAGGCTTTAAAATTTTCTTTCTAGTGTCCTTCGTTTGGGAGAAAAATGCAAAGGTACAAGACAGCTTTTCCTTGCAAATATCTCTCTTTTGCAAAGAGCTACGCATTGGAAAATTCAGGGCTATGTCGTGTAGATGATGGCCTAACAGGAGGCTTTAAAATTTTCTTTCTAGTGACCTTCGTTTGGGAGAAAAATGCAAAGGTACAAGACAGCTTTTCCTTGCCAATATCTCTCTTTTGCAAAGAGCTGCGCATTGGAAAATTCAGGGCTATGTCGTGTAGATGATGGCCTAACAGCAGGCTTTAAAATGTTCTTTCTAGTGTCCTTCGTTTGGGAGAAAAATGCAATGGTACAAGACAGCTTTTCCTTGCCAATATCTCTCTTTTGCAAAGAGCTGCGCATTGGAAAATTCAGGGCTATGTCGTGTAGATGATGGCCTAACAGGAGGCTTTAAAATTTTCTTTCTAGTGACCTTCGTTTGGGAGAAAAATGCAAAGGTACAAGACAGCTTTTCCTTGCCAATATCTCTCTTTTGCAAAGAGCTGCGCATTGGAAAATTCAGGGCTATGTCGTGTAGATGATGGCCTAACAGGAGGCTTTAAAATTTTCTTTCTAGTGTCCTTCGTTTGGGAGAAAAATGCAAAGGTACAAGACAGCTTTTCCTTGCCAATATCTCTCTTTTGCAAAGAGCTGCGCATTGGAAAATTCAGGGCTATGTCGTGTAGATGATGGCCTAACAGGAGGCTTTAAAATTTTCTTTCTAGTGTCCTTCGTTTGGGAGAAAAATGCAAAGGTACAAGACAGCTTTTCCTTGCAAATATCTCTCTTTTGCAAAGAGCTACGCATTGGAAAATTCAGGGCTATGTCGTGTAGATGATGGCCTAACAGGAGGCTTTAAAATTTTCTTTCTAGTGACCTTCGTTTGGGAGAAAAATGCAAAGGTACAAGACAGCTTTTCCTTGCCAATATCTCTCTTTTGCAAAGAGCTGCGCATTGGAAAATTCAGGGCTATGTCGTGTAGATGATGGCCTAACAGCAGGCTTTAAAATGTTCTTTCTAGTGTCCTTCGTTTGGGAGAAAAATGCAATGGTACAAGACAGCTTTTCCTTGCCAATATCTCTCTTTTGCAAAGAGCTGCGCATTGGAAAATTCAGGGCTATGTCGTGTAGATGATGGCCTAACAGGAGGCTTTAAAATTTTCTTTCTAGTGACCTTCGTTTGGGAGAAAAATGCAAAGGTACAAGACAGCTTTTCCTTGCCAATATCTCTCTTTTGCAAAGAGCTGCGCATTGGAAAATTCAGGGCTATGTCGTGTAGATGATGGCCTAACAGGAGGCTTTAACATTTTCTTTCTAGTGTCCTTCGTTTGGGAGAAAAATGCAATGGTACAAGACAGCTTTTCCATGCCAATATCTCTCTTTTGCAAAGAGCTGCGCATTGGAAAATTCAGGGCTATGTCGTGTAGATGATGGCCTAACAGAGGGCTTTAAAATTTTCTTTCTAGTGACCTTCGTTTGGGAGAAAAATGCAAAGGTACAAGACAGCTTTTCCTTGCCAATATCTCTCTTTTGCAAAGAGCTGCGCATTGGAAAATTCAGGGCTATGTCGTGTAGATGATGGCCTAACAGGAGGCTTTAAAATTTTCTTTCTAGTGTCCTTCGTTTGGGAGAAAAATGCAAAGGTACAAGACAGCTTTTCCTTGCCAATATCTCTCTTTTGCAAAGAGCTGCGCATTGGAAAATTCAGGGCTATGTCGTGTAGATGATGGCCTAACAGGAGGCTTTAAAATTTTCTTTCTAGTGTCCTTCGTTTGGGAGAAAAATGCAAAGGTACAAGACAGCTTTTCCTTGCCAATATCTCTCTTTTGCAAAGAGCTGCGCATTGGAAAATTCAGGGCTATGTCGTGTAGATGATGGCCTAACAGGAGGCTTTAAAATTTTCTTTCTAGTGTCCTTCGTTTGGGAGAAAAATGCAAAGGTACAAGACAGCTTTTCCTTGCAAATATCTCTCTTTTGCAAAGAGCTACGCATTGGAAAATTCAGGGCTATGTCGTGTAGATGATGGCCTAACAGGAGGCTTTAAAATTTTCTTTCTAGTGACCTTCGTTTGGGAGAAAAATGCAAAGGTACAAGACAGCTTTTCCTTGCCAATATCTCTCTTTTGCAAAGAGCTGCGCATTGGAAAATTCAGGGCTATGTCGTGTAGATGATGGCCTAACAGCAGGCTTTAAAATGTTCTTTCTAGTGTCCTTCGTTTGGGAGAAAAATGCAATGGTACAAGACAGCTTTTCCTTGCCAATATCTCTCTTTTGCAAAGAGCTGCGCATTGGAAAATTCAGGGCTATGTCGTGTAGATGATGGCCTAACAGGAGGCTTTAAAATTTTCTTTCTAGTGACCTTCGTTTGGGAGAAAAATGCAAAGGTACAAGACAGCTTTTCCTTGCCAATATCTCTCTTTTGCAAAGAGCTGCGCATTGGAAAATTCAGGGCTATGTCGTGTAGATGATGGCCTAACAGGAGGCTTTAAAATTTTCTTTCTAGTGTCCTTCGTTTGGGAGAAAAATGCAAAGGTACAAGACAGCTTTTCCTTGCCAATATCTCTCTTTTGCAAAGAGCTGCGCATTGGAAAATTCAGGGCTATGTCGTGTAGATGATGGCCTAACAGGAGGCTTTAAAATTTTCTTTCTAGTGTCCTTCGTTTGGGAGAAAAATGCAAAGGTACAAGACAGCTTTTCCTTGCAAATATCTCTCTTTTGCAAAGAGCTACGCATTGGAAAATTCAGGGCTATGTCGTGTAGATGATGGCCTAACAGGAGGCTTTAAAATTTTCTTTCTAGTGACCTTCGTTTGGGAGAAAAATGCAAAGGTACAAGACAGCTTTTCCTTGCCAATATCTCTCTTTTGCAAAGAGCTGCGCATTGGAAAATTCAGGGCTATGTCGTGTAGATGATGGCCTAACAGCAGGCTTTAAAATGTTCTTTCTAGTGTCCTTCGTTTGGGAGAAAAATGCAATGGTACAAGACAGCTTTTCCTTGCCAATATCTCTCTTTTGCAAAGAGCTGCGCATTGGAAAATTCAGGGCTATGTCGTGTAGATGATGGCCTAACAGGAGGCTTTAAAATTTTCTTTCTAGTGACCTTCGTTTGGGAGAAAAATGCAAAGGTACAAGACAGCTTTTCCTTGCCAATATCTCTCTTTTGCAAAGAGCTGCGCATTGGAAAATTCAGGGCTATGTCGTGTAGATGATGGCCTAACAGGAGGCTTTAACATTTTCTTTCTAGTGTCCTTCGTTTGGGAGAAAAATGCAAAGGTACAAGACAGCTTTTCCTTGCAAATATCTCTCTTTTGCAAAGAGCTACGCATTGGAAAATTCAGGGCTATGTCGTGTAGATGATGGCCTAACAGGAGGCTTTAAAATTTTCTTTCTAGTGACCTTCGTTTGGGAGAAAAATGCAAAGGTACAAGACAGCTTTTCCATGCCAATATCTCTCTTTTGCAAAGAGCTGCGCATTGGAAAATTCAGGGCTATGTCGTGTAGATGATGGCCTAACAGAGGGCTTTAAAATTTTCTTTCTAGTGACCTTCGTTTGGGAGAAAAATGCAAAGGTACAAGACAGCTTTTCCTTGCCAATATCTCTCTTTTGCAAAGAGCTGCGCATTGGAAAATTCAGGGCTATGTCGTGTAGATGATGGCCTAACAGGAGGCTTTAAAATTTTCTTTCTAGTGTCCTTCGTTTGGGAGAAAAATGCAAAGGTACAAGACAGCTTTTCCTTGCCAATATCTCTCTTTTGCAAAGAGCTGCGCATTGGAAAATTCAGGGCTATGTCGTGTAGATGATGGCCTAACAGGAGGCTTTAAAATTTTCTTTCTAGTGACCTTCGTTTGGGAGAAAAATGCAAAGGTACAAGACAGCTTTTCCTTGCCAATATCTCTCTTTTGCAAAGAGCTGCGCATTGGAAAATTCAGGGCTATGTCGTGTAGATGATGGCCTAACAGGAGGCTTTAACATTTTCTTTCTAGTGTCCTTCGTTTGGGAGAAAAATGCAATGGTACAAGACAGCTTTTCCTTGCCAATATCTCTCTTTTGCAAAGAGCTGCGCATTGGAAAATTCAGGGCTATGTCGTGTAGATGATGGCCTAACAGGGGGCTTTAAAATTTTCTTTCTAGTGACCTTCGTTTGGGAGAAAAATGCAAAGGTACAAGACAGCTTTTCCTTGCCAATATCTCTCTTTTGCAAAGAGCTGCGCATTGAAAAATTCAGGGCTATGTCGTGTAGATGATGGCCTAACAGGAGGCTTTAAAATTTTATTTCTAGTGTCCTTCGTTTGGGAGAAAAATGCAAAGGTACAAGACAGCTTTTCCTTGCCAATATCTCTCTTTTGCAAAGAGCTGCGCATTGGAAAATTCAGGGCTATGTCGTGTAGATGATGGCCTAACAGGAGGCTTTAAAATTTTCTTTCTAGTGTCCTTCGTTTGGGAGAAAAATGCAAAGGTACAAGACAGCTTTTCCTTGCCAATATCTCTCTTTTGCAAAGAGCTGCGCATTGGAAAATTCAGGGCTATGTCGTGTAGATGATGGCCTAACAGGAGGCTTTAACATTTTCTTTCTAGTGTCCTTCGTTTGGGAGAAAAATGCAAAGGTACAAGACAGCTTTTCCTTGCAAATATCTCTCTTTTGCAAAGAGCTACGCATTGGAAAATTCAGGGCTATGTCGTGTAGATGATGGCCTAACAGGAGGCTTTAAAATGTTCTTTCTAGTGTCCTTCGTTTGGGAGAAAAATGCAATGGTACAAGACAGCTTTTCCGTGCCAATATCTCTCTTTTGCAAAGAGCTGCGCATTGGAAAATTCAGGGCTATGTCGTGTAGATGATGGCCTAACAGGGGGCTTTAAAATTTTCTTTCTAGTGACCTTCGTTTGGGAGAAAAATGCAAAGGTACAAGACAGCTTTTCCTTGCCAATATCTCTCTTTTGCAAAGAGCTGCGCATTGGAAAATTCAGGGCTATGTCGTGTAGATGATGGCCTAACAGGAGGCTTTAAAATTTTCTTTCTAGTGTCCTTCGTTTGGGAGAAAAATGCAAAGGTACAAGACAGCTTTTCCTTGCCAATATCTCTCTTTTGCAAAGAGCTGCGCATTGGAAAATTCAGGGCTATGTCGTGTAGATAATGGCCTAACAGGAGGCTTTAAAATTTTCTTTCTAGTGTCCTTCGTTTGGGAGAAAAATGCAATGGTACAAGACAGCTTTTCCTTGCCAATATCTCTCTTTTGCAAAGAGCTGCGCATTGGAAAATTCTGGGCTATGTCGTGTAGATGATGGCCTAACAGGAGGCTTTAAAATTTTCTTTCTAGTGACCTTCGTTTGGGAGAAAAATGCAAAGGTACAAGACAGCTTTTCCTTGCCAATATCTCTCTTTTGCAAAGAGCTGCGCATTGGAAAATTCAGGGCTATGTCGTGTAGATGATGGCCTAACAGGAGGCTTTAAAATTTTCTTTCTAGTGTCCTTCGTTTGGGAGAAAAATGCAAAGGTACAAGACAGCTTTTCCTTGCCAATATCTCTCTTTTGCAAAGAGCTGCGCATTGGAAAATTCAGGGCTATGTCGTGTAGATGATGGCCTAACAGGAGGCTTTAACATTTTCTTTCTAGTGTCCTTCGTTTGGGAGAAAAATGCAATGGTACAAGACAGCTTTTCCTTGCCAATATCTCTCTTTTGCAAAGAGCTGCGCATTGGAAAATTCAGGGCTATGTCGTGTAGATGATGGCCTAACAGGAGGCTTTAAAATTTTCTTTCTAGTGTCCTTCGTTTGGGAGAAAAATGCAATGGTACAAGACAGCTTTTCCTTGCCAATATCTCTCTTTTGCAAAGAGCTGCGCATTGGAAAATTCAGGGCTATGTCGTGTAGATGATGGCCTAACAGGAGGCTTTAAAATTTTCTTTCTAGTGTCCTTCGTTTGGGAGAAAAATGCAAAGGTACAAGACAGCTTTTCCTTGCCAATATCTCTCTTTTGCAAAGAGCTGCGCATTGGAAAATTCAGGGCTATGTCGTGTAGATGATGGCCTAACAGGAGGCTTTAAAATTTTCTTTCTAGTGTCCTTCGTTTGGGAGAAAAATGCAAAGGTACAAGACAGCTTTTCCTTGCAAATATCTCTCTTTTGCAAAGAGCTACGCATTGGAAAATTCAGGGCTATGTCGTGTAGATGATGGCCTAACAGGAGGCTTTAAAATTTTCTTTCTAGTGACCTTCGTTTGGGAGAAAAATGCAAAGGTACAAGACAGCTTTTCCTTGCCAATATCTCTCTTTTGCAAAGAGCTGCGCATTGGAAAATTCAGGGCTATGTCGTGTAGATGATGGCCTAACAGCAGGCTTTAAAATGTTCTTTCTAGTGTCCTTCGTTTGGGAGAAAAATGCAATGGTACAAGACAGCTTTTCCTTGCCAATATCTCTCTTTTGCAAAGAGCTGCGCATTGGAAAATTCAGGGCTATGTCGTGTAGATGATGGTCTAACAGGAGGCTTTAAAATTTTCTTTCTAGTGTCCTTCGTTTGGGAGAAAAATGCAAAGGTACAAGACAGCTTTTCCTTGCCAATATCTCTCTTTTGCAAAGAGCTACGCATTGGAAAATTCAGGGCTATGTCGTGTAGATGATGGCCTAACAGGAGGCTTTAAAATTTTCTTTCTAGTGACCTTCGTTTGGGAGAAAAATGCAAAGGTACAAGACAGCTTTTCCTTGCCAATATCTCTCTTTTGCAAAGAGCTGCGCATTGGAAAATTCAGGGCTATGTCGTGTAGATGATGGCCTAACAGGAGGCTTTAAAATTTTCTTTCTAGCGTCCTTCGTTTATGAGAAAAATGCAAAGGTACAAGACAGCTTTTCCTTGCCAATATCTCTCTTTTGCAAAGAGCTACGCATTGGAAAATTCAGGGCTATGTCGTGTAGATGATTGCCTAACAGGAGGCTTTAAAATTTTCTTTCTAGTGTCCTTCGTTTGGGAGAAAAATGCAATGGTACAAAACAGCTTTTCCTTGCCAATATCTCTCTTTTGCAAAGAGCTGCGCATTGGAAAATTCTGGGCTATGTCGTGTAGATGATGGCCTAACAGGAGGCTTTAAAATTTTCTTTCTAGTGTCCTTCGTTTGGGAGAAAAATGCAAAGGTACAAGACAGCTTTTCCTTGCCAATATCTCTCTTTTGCAAAGAGCTGCGCATTGGAAAATTCAGGGCTATGTCGTGTAGATGATGGCCTAACAGGAGGCTTTAAAATTTTCTTTCTAGTTTCCTTCGTTTGGGAGAAAAATGCAATGGTACAAGACAGCTTTTCCTTGCCAATATCTCTCTTTTGCAAAGAGCTGCGCATTGGAAAATTCAGGGCTATGTCGTGTAGATGATGGCCTAACAGGAGGCTTTAAAATTTTCTTTCTAGTGTCCTTCGTTTGGGAGAAAAATGCAATGGTACAAGACAGCTTTTCCTTGCCAATATCTCTCTTTTGCAAAGAGCTGCGCATTGGAAAATTCAGGGCTATGTCGTGTAGATGATGGCCTAACAGGGGGCTTTAAAATTTTCTTTCTAGTGACCTTCGTTTGGGAGAAAAATGCAAAGGTACAAGACAGCTTTTCCTTGCCAATATCTCTCTTTTGCAAAGAGCTGCGCATTGAAAAATTCAGGGCTATGTCGTGTAGATGATGGCCTAACAGGAGGCTTTAAAATTTTATTTCTAGTGTCCTTCGTTTGGGAGAAAAATGCAAAGGTACAAGACAGCTTTTCCTTGCCAATATCTCTCTTTTGCAAAGAGCTGCGCATTGGAAAATTCAGGGCTATGTCGTGTAGATGATGGCCTAACAGGAGGCTTTAAAATTTTCTTTCTAGTGTCCTTCGTTTGGGAGAAAAATGCAAAGGTACAAGACAGCTTTTCCTTGCCAATATCTCTCTTTTGCAAAGAGCTGCGCATTGGAAAATTCAGGGCTATGTCGTGTAGATGATGGCCTAACAGGAGGCTTTAACATTTTCTTTCTAGTGTCCTTCGTTTGGGAGAAAAATGCAAAGGTACAAGACAGCTTTTCCTTGCAAATATCTCTCTTTTGCAAAGAGCTACGCATTGGAAAATTCAGGGCTATGTCGTGTAGATGATGGCCTAACAGGAGGCTTTAAAATGTTCTTTCTAGTGTCCTTCGTTTGGGAGAAAAATGCAATGGTACAAGACAGCTTTTCCGTGCCAATATCTCTCTTTTGCAAAGAGCTGCGCATTGGAAAATTCAGGGCTATGTCGTGTAGATGATGGCCTAACAGGGGGCTTTAAAATTTTCTTTCTAGTGACCTTCGTTTGGGAGAAAAATGCAAAGGTACAAGACAGCTTTTCCTTGCCAATATCTCTCTTTTGCAAAGAGCTGCGCATTGGAAAATTCAGGGCTATGTCGTGTAGATGATGGCCTAACAGGAGGCTTTAAAATTTTCTTTCTAGTGTCCTTCGTTTGGGAGAAAAATGCAAAGGTACAAGACAGCTTTTCCTTGCCAATATCTCTCTTTTGCAAAGAGCTGCGCATTGGAAAATTCAGGGCTATGTCGTGTAGATAATGGCCTAACAGGAGGCTTTAAAATTTTCTTTCTAGTGTCCTTCGTTTGGGAGAAAAATGCAATGGTACAAGACAGCTTTTCCTTGCCAATATCTCTCTTTTGCAAAGAGCTGCGCATTGGAAAATTCAGGGCTATGTCGTGTAGATGATGGCCTAACAGGAGGCTTTAAAATTTTCTTTCTAGTGACCTTCGTTTGGGAGAAAAATGCAAAGGTACAAGACAGCTTTTCCTTGCCAATATCTCTCTTTTGCAAAGAGCTGCGCATTGGAAAATTCAGGGCTATGTCGTGTAGATGATGGCCTAACAGGAGGCTTTAACATTTTCTTTCTAGTGTCCTTCGTTTGGGAGAAAAATGCAATGGTACAAGACAGCTTTTCCTTGCCAATATCTCTCTTTTGCAAAGAGCTGCGCATTGGAAAATTCAGGGCTATGTCGTGTAGATGATGGCCTAACAGGGGGCTTTAAAATTTTCTTTCTAGTGACCTTCGTTTGGGAGAAAAATGCAAAGGTACAAGACAGCTTTTCCTTGCCAATATCTCTCTTTTGCAAAGAGCTGCGCATTGGAAAATTCAGGGCTATGTCGTGTAGATGATGGCCTAACAGGAAGCTTTAAAATTTTCTTTCTAGTGTCCTTCGTTTGGGAGAAAAATGCAATGGTACAAGACAGCTTTTCCTTGCCAATATCTCTCTTTTGCAAAGAGCTGCGCATTGGAAAATTCAGGGCTATGTCGTGTAGATGATGGCCTAACAGGAGGCTTTAAAATTTTCTTTCTAGTGTCCTTCGTTTGGGAGAAAAATGCAAAGGTACAAGACAGCTTTTCCTTGCCAATATCTCTCTTTTGCAAAGAGCTGCGCATTGGAAAATTCAGGGCTATGTCGTGTAGATGATGGCCTAACAGGAGGCTTTAACATTTTCTTTCTAGTGTCCTTCGTTTGGGAGAAAAATGCAATGGTACAAGACAGCTTTTCCTTGCCAATATCTCTCTTTTGCAAAGAGCTGCGCATTGGAAAATTCAGGGCTATGTCGTGTAGATGATGGCCTAACAGGAGGCTTTAAAATTTTCTTTCTAGTGTCCTTCGTTTGGGAGAAAAATGCAATGGTACAAGACAGCTTTTCCTTGCCAATATCTCTCTTTTGCAAAGAGCTGCGCATTGGAAAATTCAGGGCTATGTCGTGTAGATGATGGCCTAACAGGAGGCTTTAAAATTTTCTTTCTAGTGTCCTTCGTTTGGGAGAAAAATGCAAAGGTACAAGACAGCTTTTCCTTGCCAATATCTCTCTTTTGCAAAGAGCTGCGCATTGGAAAATTCAGGGCTATGTCGTGTAGATGATGGCCTAACAGGAGGCTTTAAAATTTTCTTTCTAGTGTCCTTCGTTTGGGAGAAAAATGCAAAGGTACAAGACAGCTTTTCCTTGCAAATATCTCTCTTTTGCAAAGAGCTACGCATTGGAAAATTCAGGGCTATGTCGTGTAGATGATGGCCTAACAGGAGGCTTTAAAATTTTCTTTCTAGTGACCTTCGTTTGGGAGAAAAATGCAAAGGTACAAGACAGCTTTTCCTTGCCAATATCTCTCTTTTGCAAAGAGCTGCGCATTGGAAAATTCAGGGCTATGTCGTGTAGATGATGGCCTAACAGCAGGCTTTAAAATGTTCTTTCTAGTGTCCTTCGTTTGGGAGAAAAATGCAATGGTACAAGACAGCTTTTCCTTGCCAATATCTCTCTTTTGCAAAGAGCTGCGCATTGGAAAATTCAGGGCTATGTCGTGTAGATGATGGTCTAACAGGAGGCTTTAAAATTTTCTTTCTAGTGTCCTTCGTTTGGGAGAAAAATGCAAAGGTACAAGACAGCTTTTCCTTGCCAATATCTCTCTTTTGCAAAGAGCTACGCATTGGAAAATTCAGGGCTATGTCGTGTAGATGATGGCCTAACAGGAGGCTTTAAAATTTTCTTTCTAGTGACCTTCGTTTGGGAGAAAAATGCAAAGGTACAAGACAGCTTTTCCTTGCCAATATCTCTCTTTTGCAAAGAGCTGCGCATTGGAAAATTCAGGGCTATGTCGTGTAGATGATGGCCTAACAGGAGGCTTTAAAATTTTCTTTCTAGCGTCCTTCGTTTATGAGAAAAATGCAAAGGTACAAGACAGCTTTTCCTTGCCAATATCTCTCTTTTGCAAAGAGCTACGCATTGGAAAATTCAGGGCTATGTCGTGTAGATGATGGCCTAACAGGAGGCTTTAAAATTTTCTTTCTAGTGTCCTTCGTTTGGGAGAAAAATGCAATGGTACAAAACAGCTTTTCCTTGCCAATATCTCTCTTTTGCAAAGAGCTGCGCATTGGAAAATTCTGGGCTATGTCGTGTAGATGATGGCCTAACAGGAGGCTTTAAAATTTTCTTTCTAGTGTCCTTCGTTTGGGAGAAAAATGCAAAGGTACAAGACAGCTTTTCCTTGCCAATATCTCTCTTTTGCAAAGAGCTGCGCATTGGAAAATTCAGGGCTATGTCGTGTAGATGATGGCCTAACAGGAGGCTTTAAAATTTTCTTTCTAGTGTCCTTCGTTTGGGAGAAAAATGCAATGGTACAAGACAGCTTTTCCTTGCCAATATCTCTCTTTTGCAAAGAGCTGCGCATTGGAAAATTCAGGGCTATGTCGTGTAGATGATGGCCTAACAGGAGGCTTTAAAATTTTCTTTCTAGTGTCCTTCGTTTGGGAGAAAAATGCAAAGGTACAAGACAGCTTTTCCTTGCCAATATCTCTCTTTTGCAAAGAGCTGCGCATTGGAAAATTCAGGGCTATGTCGTGTAGATGATGGCCTAACAGGAGGCTTTAACATTTTCTTTCTAGCGTCCTTCGTTTATGAGAAAAATGCAAAGGTACAAGACAGCTTTTCCTTGCCAATATCTCTCTTTTGCAAAGAGCTACGCATTGGAAAATTCAGGGCTATGTCGTGTAGATGATGGCCTAACAGGAGGCTTTAAAATTTTCTTTCTAGTGTCCTTCGTTTGGGAGAAAAATGCAATGGTACAAGACAGCTTTTCCTTGCCAATATCTCTCTTTTGCAAAGAGCTGCGCATTGGAAAATTCAGGGCTATGTCGTGTAGATGATGGCCTAACAGGAGGCTTTAAAATTTTCTTTCTAGTGTCCTTCGTTTGGGAGAAAAATGCAAAGGTACAAGACAGCTTTTCCTTGCCAATATCTCTCTTTTGCAAAGAGCTGCGCATTGGAAAATTCAGGGCTATGTCGTGTAGATGATGGCCTAACAGGAGGCTTTAAAATTTTCTTTCTAGCGTCCTTCGTTTATGAGAAAAATGCAAAGGTACAAGACAGCTTTTCCTTGCCAATATCTCTCTTTTGCAAAGAGCTACGCATTGGAAAATTCAGGGCTATGTCGTGTAGATGATGGCCTAACAGGAGGCTTTAAAATTTTCTTTCTAGTGTCCTTCGTTTGGGAGAAAAATGCAATGGTACAAAACAGCTTTTCCTTGCCAATATCTCTCTTTTGCAAAGAGCTGCGCATTGGAAAATTCTGGGCTATGTCGTGTAGATGATGGCCTAACAGGAGGCTTTAAAATTTTCTTTCTAGTGTCCTTCGTTTGGGAGAAAAATGCAAAGGTACAAGACAGCTTTTCCTTGCCAATATCTCTCTTTTGCAAAGAGCTGCGCATTGGAAAATTCAGGGCTATGTCGTGTAGATGATGGCCTAACAGGAGGCTTTAAAATTTTCTTTCTAGTGTCCTTCGTTTGGGAGAAAAATGCAATGGTACAAGACAGCTTTTCCTTGCCAATATCTCTCTTTTGCAAAGAGCTGCGCATTGGAAAATTCAGGGCTATGTCGTGTAGATGATGGCCTAACAGGAGGCTTTAAAATTTTCTTTCTAGTGTCCTTCGTTTGGGAGAAAAATGCAAAGGTACAAGACAGCTTTTCCTTGCCAATATCTCTCTTTTGCAAAGAGCTGCGCGTTGGAAAATTCAGGGCTATGTCGTGTAGATGATGGCCTAACAGGAGGCTTTAAAATTTTCTTTCTAGTGTCCTTCGTTTGGGAGAAAAATGCAATGGTACAAGACAGCTTTTCCTTGCCAATATCTCTCTTTTGCAAAGAGCTGCGCATTGGAAAATTCAGGGCTATGTCGTGTAGATGATGGCCTAACAGGAGGCTTTAAAATTTTCTTTCTAGTGTCCTTCGTTTGGGAGAAAAATGCAATGGTACAAGACAGCTTTTCCTTGCCAATATCTCTCTTTTGCAAAGAGCTGCGCATTGGAAAATTGAGGGCTATGTCGTGTAGATGATGGCCTAACAGGAGGCTTTAAAATTTTCTTTCTAGTGTCCTTCGTTTGGGAGAAAAATGCAAAGGTACAAGACAGCTTTTCCTTGCCAATATCTCTCTTTTGCAAAGAGCTGCGCATTGGAAAATTCAGGGCTATGTCGTGTAGATGATGGCCTAACAGGAGGCTTTAACATTTTCTTTCTAGTGTCCTTCGTTTGGGAGAAAAATGCAATGGTACAAGACAGCTTTTCCATGCCAATATCTCTCTTTTGCAAAGAGCTGCGCATTGGAAAATTCAGGGCTATGTCGTGTAGATGATGGCCTAACAGGAGGCTTTAAAATTTTCTTTCTAGTGTCCTTCGTTTGGGAGAAAAATGCAATGGTACAAGACAGCTTTTCCTTGCCAATATCTCTCTTTTGCAAAGAGCTGCGCATTGGAAAATTCAGGGCTATGTCGTGTAGATGATGGCCTAACAGGAGGCTTTAAAATTTTCTTTCTAGTGTCCTTCGTTTGGGAGAAAAATGCAAAGGTACAAGACAGCATTTCCTTGCCAATATCTCTCTTTTGCAAAGAGCTACGCATTGGAAAATTCAGGGCTATGTCGTGTAGATGATGGCCTAACAGGAGGCTTTAAAATTTTCTTTCTAGTGACCTTCGTTTGGGAGAAAAATGCAAAGGTACAAGACAGCTTTTCCTTGCCAATATCTCTCTTTTGCAAAGAGCTGCGCATTGGAAAATTCAGGGCTATGTCGTGTAGATGATGGCCTAACAGGAGGCTTTAAAATTTTCTTTCTAGTGTCCTTCGTTTGGGAGAAAAATGCAAAGGTACAAGACAGCTTTTCCTTGCCAATATCTCTCTTTTGCAAAGAGCTACGCATTGGAAAATTCAGGGCTATGTCGTGTAGATGATGGCCTAACAGGAGGCTTTAAAATTTTCTTTCTAGTGTCCTTCGTTTGGGAGAAAAATGCAATGGTACAAGACAGATTTTCCTTGCCAATATCTCTCTTTTGCAAAGAGCTGCGCATTGGAAAATTCAGGGCTATGTCGTGTAGATGATGGCCTAACAGGAGGCTTTAAAATTTTCTTTCTAGTGTCCTTCGTTTGGGAGAAAAATGCAAAGGTACAAGACAGCTTTTCCTTGCCAATATCTCTCTTTTGCAAAGAGCTACGCATTGGAAAATTCAGGGCTATGTCGTGTAGATGATGGCCTAACAGGAGGCTTTAAAATTTTCTTTCTAGTGTCCTTCGTTTGGGAGAAAAATGCAAAGGTACAAGACAGCTTTTCCTTGCCAATATCTCTCTTTTGCAAAGAGCTACGCATTGGAAAATTCAGGGCTATGTCGTGTAGATGATGGCCTAACAGGAGGCTTTAAAATTTTCTTTCTAGTGTCCTTCGTTTGGGAGAAAAATGCAAAGGTACAAGACAGCTTTTCCTTGCCAATATCTCTCTTTTGCAAAGAGCTGCGCATTGGAAAATTCAGGGCTATGTCGTGTAGATGATGGCCTAACAGGAGGCTTTAAAATTTTCTTTCTAGTGTCCTTCGTTTGGGAGAAAAATGCAAAGGTACAAGACAGCATTTCCTTGCCAATATCTCTCTTTTGCAAAGAGCTACGCATTGGAAAATTCAGGGCTATGTCGTGTAGATGATGGCCTAACAGGAGGCTTTAAAATTTTCTTTCTAGTGACCTTCGTTTGGGAGAAAAATGCAAAGGTACAAGACAGCTTTTCCTTGCCAATATCTCTCTTTTGCAAAGAGCTGCGCATTGGAAAATTCAGGGCTATGTCGTGTAGATGATGGCCTAACAGGAGGCTTTAAAATTTTCTTTCTAGTGTCCTTCGTTTGGGAGAAAAATGCAAAGGTACAAGACAGCTTTTCCTTGCCAATATCTCTCTTTTGCAAAGAGCTACGCATTGGAAAATTCAGGGCTATGTCGTGTAGATGATGGCCTAACAGGAGGCTTTAAAATTTTCTTTCTAGTGTCCTTCGTTTGGGAGAAAAATGCAATGGTACAAGACAGCTTTTCCTTGCCAATATCTCTCTTTTGCAAAGAGCTGCGCATTGGAAAATTCAGGGCTATGTCGTGTAGATGATGGCCTAACAGGAGGCTTTAAAATTTTCTTTCTAGTGTCCTTCGTTTGGGAGAAAAATGCAAAGGTACAAGACAGCATTTCCTTGCCAATATCTCTCTTTTGCAAAGAGCTACGCATTGGAAAATTCAGGGCTATGTCGTGTAGATGATGGCCTAACAGGAGGCTTTAAAATTTTCTTTCTAGTGACCTTCGTTTGGGAGAAAAATGCAAAGGTACAAGACAGCTTTTCCTTGCCAATATCTCTCTTTTGCAAAGAGCTGCGCATTGGAAAATTCAGGGCTATGTCGTGTAGATGATGGCCTAACAGGAGGCTTTAAAATTTTCTTTCTAGTGTCCTTCGTTTGGGAGAAAAATGCAAAGGTACAAGACAGCTTTTCCTTGCCAATATCTCTCTTTTGCAAAGAGCTACGCATTGGAAAATTCAGGGCTATGTCGTGTAGATGATGGCCTAACAGGAGGCTTTAAAATTTTCTTTCTAGTGTCCTTCGTTTGGGAGAAAAATGCAAAGGTACAAGACAGCTTTTCCTTGCCAATATCTCTCTTTTGCAAAGAGCTGCGCATTGGAAAATTCAGGGCTATGTCGTGTAGATGATGGCCTAACAGGAGGCTTTAAAATTTTCTTTCTAGTGTCCTTCGTTTGGGAGAAAAATGCAAAGGTACAAGACAGCTTTTCCTTGCCAATATCTCTCTTTTGCAAAGAGCTGCGCATTGGAAAATTCAGGGCTATGTCGTGTAGATGATGGCCTAACAGGAGGCTTTAAAATTTTCTTTCTAGTGTCCTTCGTTTGGGAGAAAAATGCAATGGTACAAGACAGCTTTTCCTTGCCAATATCTCTCTTTTGCAAAGAGCTGCGCATTGGAAAATTCAGGGCTATGTCGTGTAGATGATGGCCTAACAGGAGGCTTTAAAATTTTCTTTCTAGTGTCCTTCGTTTGGGAGAAAAATGCAAAGGTACAAGACAGCTTTTCCTTGCCAATATCTCTCTTTTGCAAAGAGCTACGCATTGGAAAATTCAGGGCTATATCGTGTAGATGATGGCCTAACAGGAGGCTTTAAAATTTTCTTTCTAGTGACCTTCGTTTGGGAGAAAAATGCAAAGGTACAAGACAGCTTTTCCTTGCCAATATCTCTCTTTTGCAAAGAGCTGCGCATTGGAAAATTCAGGGCTATGTCGTGTAGATGATGGCCTAACAGGAGGCTTTAAAATTTTCTTTCTAGTGACCTTCGTTTGGGAGAAAAATGCAAAGGTACAAGACAGCTTTTCCTTGCCAATATCTCTCTTTTGCAAAGAGCTACGCATTGGAAAATTCAGGGCTATGTCGTGTAGATGATGGCCTAACAGGAGGCTTTAAAATTTTCTTTCTAGCGTCCTTCGTTTATGAGAAAAATGCAAAGGTACAAGACAGCTTTTCCTTGCCAATATCTCTCTTTTGCAAAGAGCTACGCATTGGAAAATTCAGGGCTATGTCGTGTAGATGATGGCCTAACAGGAGGCTTTAAAATTTTCTTTCTAGTGTCCTTCGTTTGGGAGAAAAATGCAATGGTACAAAACAGCTTTTCCTTGCCAATATCTCTCTTTTGCAAAGAGCTGCGCATTGGAAAATTCTGGGCTATGTCGTGTAGATGATGGCCTAACAGGAGGCTTTAAAATTTTCTTTCTAGTGTCCTTCGTTTGGGAGAAAAATGCAAAGGTACAAGACAGCTTTTCCTTGCCAATATCTCTCTTTTGCAAAGAGCTGCGCATTGGAAAATTCAGGGCTATGTCGTGTAGATGATGGCCTAACAGGAGGCTTTAAAATTTTCTTTCTAGTGTCCTTCGTTTGGGAGAAAAATGCAATGGTACAAGACAGCTTTTCCTTGCCAATATCTCTCTTTTGCAAAGAGCTGCGCATTGGAAAATTCAGGGCTATGTCGTGTAGATGATGGCCTAACAGGAGGCTTTAAAATTTTCTTTCTAGTGTCCTTCGTTTGGGAGAAAAATGCAATGGTACAAGACAGCTTTTCCTTGCCAATATCTCTCTTTTGCAAAGAGCTGCGCATTGGAAAATTCAGGGCTATGTCGTGTAGATGATGGCCTAACAGGAGGCTTTAAAATTTTCTTTCTAGTGTCCTTCGTTTGGGAGAAAAATGCAAAGGTACAAGACAGCTTTTCCTTGCCAATATCTCTCTTTTGCAAAGAGCTGCGTATTGGAAAATTCAGGGCTATGTCGTGTAGATGATGGCCTAACAGGAGGCTTTAAAATTTTCTTTCTAGTGACCTTCGTTTGGGAGAAAAATGCAAAGGTACAAGACAGCTTTTCCTTGCCAATATCTCTCTTTTGCAAAGAGCTGCGCATTGGAAAATTCAGAGCTATGTCGTGTAGATGATGGCCTAACAGGAGGCTTTAACATTTTCTTTCTAGTGTCCTTCGTTTGGGAGAAAAATGCAATGGTACAAGACAGCTTTTCCATGCCAATATCTCTCTTTTGCAAAGAGCTGCGCATTGGAAAATTCAGGGCTATGTCGTGTAGATGATGGCCTAACAGGAGGCTTTAAAATTTTCTTTCTAGTGTCCTTCGTTTGGGAGAAAAATGCAATGGTACAAGACAGCTTTTCCTTGCCAATATCTCTCTTTTGCAAAGAGCTGCGCATTGGAAAATTCAGGGCTATGTCGTGTAGATGATGGCCTAACAGGAGGCTTTAAAATTTTCTTTCTAGTGTCCTTCGTTTGGGAGAAAAATGCAAAGGTACAAGACAGCATTTCCTTGCCAATATCTCTCTTTTGCAAAGAGCTACGCATTGGAAAATTCAGGGCTATGTCGTGTAGATGATGGCCTAACAGGAGGCTTTAAAATTTTCTTTCTAGTGTCCTTCGTTTGGGAGAAAAATGCAGAGGTACAAGACAGCTTTTCCTTGCCAATATCTCTCTTTTGCAAAGAGCTGCGCATTGGAAAATTCAGGGCTATGTCGTGTAGATGATGGCCTAACAGGAGGCTTTAAAATTTTCTTTCTAGTGTCCTTCGTTTGGGAGAAAAATGCAATGGTACAAGACAGCTTTTCCTTGCCAATATCTCTCTTTTGCAAAGAGCTGCGCATTGGAAAATTCAGGGCTATGTCGTGTAGATGATGGCCTAACAGGAGGCTTTAAAATTTTCTTTCTAGTGTCCTTCGTTTGGGAGAAAAATGCAAAGGTACAAGACAGCTTTTCCTTGCCAATATCTCTCTTTTGCAAAGAGCTACGCATTGGAAAATTCAGGGCTATGTCGTGTAGATGATGGCCTAACAGGAGGCTTTAAAATTTTCTTTCTAGTGACCTTCGTTTGGGAGAAAAATGCAAAGGTACAAGACAGCTTTTCCTTGCCAATATCTCTCTTTTGCAAAGAGCTACGCATTGGAAAATTCAGGGCTATGTCGTGTAGATGATGGCCTAACAGGAGGCTTTAAAATTTTCTTTCTAGTGTCCTTCGTTTGGGAGAAAAATGCAATGGTACAAGACAGCTTTTCCTTGCCAATATCTCTCTTTTGCAAAGAGCTGCGCATTGGAAAATTCAGGGCTATGTCGTGTAGATGATGGCCTAACAGGAGGCTTTAAAATTTTCTTTCTAGTGTCCTTCGTTTGGGAGAAAAATGCAAAGGTACAAGACAGCATTTCCTTGCCAATATCTCTCTTTTGCAAAGAGCTACGCATTGGAAAATTCAGGGCTATGTCGTGTAGATGATGGCCTAACAGGAGGCTTTAAAATTTTCTTTCTAGTGACCTTCGTTTGGGAGAAAAATGCAAAGGTACAAGACAGCTTTTCCTTGCCAATATCTCTCTTTTGCAAAGAGCTGCGCATTGGAAAATTCAGGGCTATGTCGTGTAGATGATGGCCTAACAGGAGGCTTTAAAATTTTCTTTCTAGTGTCCTTCGTTTGGGAGAAAAATGCAAAGGTACAAGACAGCTTTTCCTTGCCAATATCTCTCTTTTGCAAAGAGCTACGCATTGGAAAATTCAGGGCTATGTCGTGTAGATGATGGCCTAACAGGAGGCTTTAAAATTTTCTTTCTAGTGTCCTTCGTTTGGGAGAAAAATGCAATGGTACAAGACAGCTTTTCCTTGCCAATATCTCTCTTTTGCAAAGAGCTGCGCATTGGAAAATTCAGGGCTATGTCGTGTAGATGATGGCCTAACAGGAGGCTTTAAAATTTTCTTTCTAGTGTCCTTCGTTTGGGAGAAAAATGCAATGGTACAAGACAGCATTTCCTTGCCAATATCTCTCTTTTGCAAAGAGCTACGCATTGGAAAATTCAGGGCTATGTCGTGTAGATGATGGCCTAACAGGAGGCTTTAAAATTTTCTTTCTAGTGACCTTCGTTTGGGAGAAAAATGCAAAGGTACAAGACAGCTTTTCCTTGCCAATATCTCTCTTTTGCAAAGAGCTGCGCATTGGAAAATTCAGGGCTATGTCGTGTAGATGATGGCCTAACAGGAGGCTTTAAAATTTTCTTTCTAGTGTCCTTCGTTTGGGAGAAAAATGCAAAGGTACAAGACAGCTTTTCCTTGCCAATATCTCTCTTTTGCAAAGAGCTACGCATTGGAAAATTCAGGGCTATGTCGTGTAGATGATGGCCTAACAGGAGGCTTTAAAATTTTCTTTCTAGTGTCCTTCGTTTGGGAGAAAAATGCAATGGTACAAGACAGCTTTTCCTTGCCAATATCTCTCTTTTGCAAAGAGCTGCGCATTGGAAAATTCAGGGCTATGTCGTGTAGATGATGGCCTAACAGGAGGCTTTAAAATTTTCTTTCTAGTGTCCTTCGTTTGGGAGAAAAATGCAAAGGTACAAGACAGCTTTTCCTTGCCAATATCTCTCTTTTGCAAAGAGCTGCGCATTGGAAAATTCAGGGCTATGTCGTGTAGATGATGGCCTAACAGGAGGCTTTAAAATTTTCTTTCTAGTGTCCTTCGTTTGGGAGAAAAATGCAATGGTACAAGACAGCTTTTCCTTGCCAATATCTCTCTTTTGCAAAGAGCTGCGCATTGGAAAATTCAGGGCTATGTCGTGTAGATGATGGCCTAACAGGAGGCTTTAAAATTTTCTTTCTAGTGTCCTTCGTTTGGGAGAAAAATGCAAAGGTACAAGACAGCTTTTCCTTGCCAATATCTCTCTTTTGCAAAGAGCTACGCATTGGAAAATTCAGGGCTATATCGCGTAGATGATGGCCTAACAGGAGGCTTTAAAATTTTCTTTCTAGTGACCTTCGTTTGGGAGAAAAATGCAAAGGTACAAGACAGCTTTTCCTTGCCAATATCTCTCTTTTGCAAAGAGCTGCGCATTGGAAAATTCAGGGCTATGTCGTGTAGATGATGGCCTAACAGGAGGCTTTAAAATTTTCTTTCTAGTGTCCTTCGTTTGGGAGAAAAATGCAAAGGTACAAGACAGCTTTTCCTTGCCAATATCTCTCTTTTGCAAAGAGCTACGCATTGGAAAATTCAGAGCTATGTCGTGTAGATGATGGCCTAACAGGAGGCTTTAAAATTTTCTTTCTAGTGTCCTTCGTTTGGGAGAAAAATGCAATGGTACAAAACAGCTTTTCCTTGCCAATATCTCTCTTTTGCAAAGAGCTGCGCATTGGAAAATTCTGGGCTATGTCGTGTAGATGATGGCCTAACAGGAGGCTTTAAAATTTTCTTTCTAGTGTCCTTCGTTTGGGAGAAAAATGCAAAGGTACAAGACAGCTTTTCCTTGCCAATATCTCTCTTTTGCAAAGAGCTGCGCATTGGAAAATTCAGGGCTATGTCGTGTAGATGATGGCCTAACAGGAGGCTTTAAAATTTTCTTTCTAGTGTCCTTCGTTTGGGAGAAAAATGCAATGGTACAAGACAGCTTTTCCTTGCCAATATCTCTCTTTTGCAAAGAGCTGCGCATTGGAAAATTCAGGGCTATGTCGTGTAGATGATGGCCTAACAGGAGGCTTTAAAATTTTCTTTCTAGTGTCCTTCGTTTGGGAGAAAAATGCAAAGGTACAAGACAGCTTTTCCTTGCCAATATCTCTCTTTTGCAAAGAGCTGCGCATTGGAAAATTCAGGGCTATGTCGTGTAGATGATGGCCTAACAGGAGGCTTTACAATTTTCTTTCTAGTGTCCTTCGTTTGGGAGAAAAATGCAATGGTACAAGACAGCTTTCCCTTGCCAATATCTCTCTTTTGCAAAGAGCTGCGCATTGGAAAATTCTGGGCTATGTCGTGTAGATGATGGCCTAACAGGAGGCTTTAAAATTTTCTTTCTAGTGTCCTTCGTTTGGGAGAAAAATGCAAAGGTACAAGACAGCTTTTCCTTGCCAATATCTCTCTTTTGCAAAGAGCTGCGCATTGGAAAATTCAGGGCTATGTCGTGTAGATGATGGCCTAACAGGAGGCTTTAAAATTTTCTTTCTAGTGTCCTTCGTTTGGGAGAAAAATGCAATGGTACAAGACAGCTTTTCCTTGCCAATATCTCTCTTTTGCAAAGAGCTGCGCATTGGAAAATTCAGGGCTATGTCGTGTAGATGATGGCCTAACAGGAGGCTTTAAAATTTTCTTTCTAGTGTCCTTCGTTTGGGAGAAAAATGCAAAGGTACAAGACAGCTTTTCCTTGCCAATATCTCTCTTTTGCAAAGAGCTGCGCATTGGAAAATTCAGGGCTATGTCGTGTAGATAATGGCCTAACAGGAGGCTTTAAAATTTTCTTTCTAGTGTCCTTCGTTTGGGAGAGAAATGCAATGGTACAAGACAGCTTTTCCTTGCCAATATCTCTCTTTTGCAAAGAGCTGCGCATTGGAAAATTCAGGGCTATGTCGTGTAGATGATGACCTAACAGGAGGCTTTAAAATTTTCTTTCTAGTGACCTTCGTTTGGGAGAAAGATGCAAAGGTACAAGACAGCTTTTCCTTGCCAATATCTCTCTTTTGCAAAGAGCTGCGCATTGGAAAATTCAGGGCTATGTCGTGTAGATGATGGCCTAACAGGAGGCTTTAACATTTTCTTTCTAGTGTCCTTCGTTTGGGAGAAAAATGCAATGGTACAAGACAGCTTTTCCTTGCCAATATCTCTCTTTTGCAAAGAGCTGCGCATTGGAAAATTCAGGGCTATGTCGTGTAGATGATGGCCTAACAGGGGGCTTTAAAATTTTCTTTCTAGTGACCTTCGTTTGGGAGAAAAATGCAAAGGTACAAGACAGCTTTTCCTTGCCAATATCTCTCTTTTGCAAAGAGCTGCGCATTGAAAAATTCAGGGCTATGTCGTGTAGATGATGGCCTAACAGGAGGCTTTAAAATTTTCTTTCTAGTGTCCTTCGTTTGGGAGAAAAATGCAAAGGTACAAGACAGCTTTTCCTTGCCAATATCTCTCTTTTGCAAAGAGCTGCGCATTGGAAAATTCAGGGCCATGTCGTGTAGATGAAGGCCTAACAGGAGGCTTTAAAATTTTCTTTCTAGTGTCCTTCGTTTGGGAGAAAAATGCAAAGGTACAAGACAGCTTTTCCTTGCCAATATCTCTCTTTTGCAAAGAGCTGCGCATTGGAAAATTCAGGGCTATGTCGTGTAGATGATGGCCTAACAGGAGGCTTTAAAATTTTCTTTCTAGTGTCCTTCGTTTGGGAGAAAAATGCAAAGGTACAAGACAGCTTTTCCTTGCAAATATCTCTCTTTTGCAAAGAGCTACGCATTGGAAAATTCAGGGCTATGTCGTGTAGATGATGGCCTAACAGGAGGCTTTAAAATTTTCTTTCTAGTGACCTTCGTTTGGGAGAAAAATGCAAAGGTACAAGACAGCTTTTCCTTGCCAATATCTCTCTTTTGCAAAGAGCTGCGCATTGGAAAATTCAGGGCTATGTCGTGTAGATGATGGCCTAACAGCAGGCTTTAAAATGTTCTTTCTAGTGTCCTTCGTTTGGGAGAAAAATGCAATGGTACAAGACAGCTTTTCCTTGCCAATATCTCTCTTTTGCAAAGAGCTGCGCATTGGAAAATTCAGGGCTATGTCGTGTAGATGATGGCCTAACAGGGGGCTTTAAAATTTTCTTTCTAGTGACCTTCGTTTGGGAGAAAAATGCAAAGGTACAAGACAGCTTTTCCTTGCCAATATCTCTCTTTTGCAAAGAGCTGCGCATTGGAAAATTCAGGGCTATGTCGTGTAGATGATGGCCTAACAGGAGGCTTTAAAATTTTCTTTCTAGTGTCCTTCGTTTAGGAGAAAAATGCAAAGGTACAAGACAGCTTTTCCTTGCCAATATCTCTCTTTTGCAAAGAGCTGCGCATTGGAAAATTCAGGGCTATGTCGTGTAGATAATGGCCTAACAGGAGGCTTTAAAATTTTCTTTCTAGTGTCCTTCGTTTGGGAGAAAAATGCAATGGTACAAGACAGCTTTTCCTTGCCAATATCTCTCTTTTGCAAAGAGCTGCGCATTGGAAAATTCAGGGCTATGTCGTGTAGATGATGGCCTAACAGGAGGCTTTAAAATTTTCTTTCTAGTGACCTTCGGTTGGGAGAAAAATGCAAAGGTACAAGACAGTTTTTCCTTGCCAATATCTCTCTTTTGCAAAGAGCTGCGCATTGGAAAATTCAGGGCTATGTCGTGTAGATGATGGCCTAACAGGAGGCTTTAACATTTTCTTTCTAGTGTCCTTCGTTTGGGAGAAAAATGCAATGGTACAAGACAGCTTTTCCTTGCCAATATCTCTCTTTTGCAAAGAGCTGCGCATTGGAAAATTCAGGGCTATGTCGTGTAGATGATGGCCTAACAGGGGGCTTTAAAATTTTCTTTCTAGTGACCTTCGTTTGGGAGAAAAATGCAAAGGTACAAGACAGCTTTTCCTTGCCAATATCTCTCTTTTGCAAAGAGCTGCGCATTGGAAAATTCAGGGCTATGTCGTGTAGATGATGGCCTAACAGGAGGCTTTAAAATTTTCTTTCTAGTGTCCTTCGTTTGGGAGAAAAATGCAATGGTACAAGACAGCTTTTCCTTGCCAATATCTCTCTTTTGCAAAGAGCTGCGCATTGGAAAATTCAGGGCTATGTCGTGTAGATGATGGCCTAACAGGAGGCTTTAAAATTTTCTTTCTAGTGACCTTCGTTTGGGAGAAAAATGCAAAGGTACAAGACAGCTTTTCCTTGCCAATATCTCTCTTTTGCAAAGAGCTGCGCATTGGAAAATTCAGGGCTATGTCGTGTAGATGATGGCCTAACAGGAGGCTTTAACATTTTCTTTCTAGTGTCCTTCGTTTGGGAGAAAAATGCAATGGTACAAGACAGCTTTTCCTTGCCAATATCTCTCTTTTGCAAAGAGCTGCGCATTGGAAAATTCAGGGCTATGTCGTGTAGATGATGGCCTAACAGGAGGCTTTAAAATTTTCTTTCTAGTGTCCTTCGTTTGGGAGAAAAATGCAATGGTACAAGACAGCTTTTCCTTGCCAATATCTCTCTTTTGCAAAGAGCTGCGCATTGGAAAATTCAGGGCTATGTCGTGTAGATGATGGCCTAACAGGAGGCTTTAAAATTTTCTTTCTAGTGTCCTTCGTTTGGGAGAAAAATGCAAAGGTACAAGACAGCTTTTCCTTGCCAATATCTCTCTTTTGCAAAGAGCTGCGCATTGGAAAATTCAGGGCTATGTCGTGTAGATGATGGCCTAACAGGAGGCTTTAAAATTTTCTTTCTAGTGTCCTTCGTTTGGGAGAAAAATGCAAAGGTACAAGACAGCTTTTCCTTGCAAATATCTCTCTTTTGCAAAGAGCTACGCATTGGAAAATTCAGGGCTATGTCGTGTAGATGATGGCCTAACAGGAGGCTTTAAAATTTTCTTTCTAGTGACCTTCGTTTGGGAGAAAAATGCAAAGGTACAAGACAGCTTTTCCTTGCCAATATCTCTCTTTTGCAAAGAGCTGCGCATTGGAAAATTCAGGGCTATGTCGTGTAGATGATGGCCTAACAGCAGGCTTTAAAATGTTCTTTCTAGTGTCCTTCGTTTGGGAGAAAAATGCAATGGTACAAGACAGCTTTTCCTTGCCAATATCTCTCTTTTGCAAAGAGCTGCGCATTGGAAAATTCAGGGCTATGTCGTGTAGATGATGGTCTAACAGGAGGCTTTAAAATTTTCTTTCTAGTGTCCTTCGTTTGGGAGAAAAATGCAAAGGTACAAGACAGCTTTTCCTTGCCAATATCTCTCTTTTGCAAAGAGCTACGCATTGGAAAATTCAGGGCTATGTCGTGTAGATGATGGCCTAACAGGAGGCTTTACAATTTTCTTTCTAGTGACCTTCGTTTGGGAGAAAAATGCAAAGGTACAAGACAGCTTTTCCTTGCCAATATCTCTCTTTTGCAAAGAGCTGCGCATTGGAAAATTCAGGGCTATGTCGTGTAGATGATGGCCTAACAGGAGGCTTTAAAATTTTCTTTCTAGCGTCCTTCGTTTATGAGAAAAATGCAAAGGTACAAGACAGCTTTTCCTTGCCAATATCTCTCTTTTGCAAAGAGCTACGCATTGGAAAATTCAGGGCTATGTCGTGTAGATGATGGCCTAACAGGAGGCTTTACAATTTTCTTTCTAGTGACCTTCGTTTGGGAGAAAAATGCAAAGGTACAAGACAGCTTTTCCTTGCCAATATCTCTCTTTTGCAAAGAGCTGCGCATTGGAAAATTCAGGGCTATGTCGTGTAGATGATGGCCTAACAGGAGGCTTTAAAATTTTCTTTCTAGCGTCCTTCGTTTATGAGAAAAATGCAAAGGTACAAGACAGCTTTTCCTTGCCAATATCTCTCTTTTGCAAAGAGCTACGCATTGGAAAATTCAGGGCTAGGTCGTGTAGATGATGGCCTAACAGGAGGCTTTAAAATTTTCTTTCTAGTGTCCTTCGTTTGGGAGAAAAATGCAATGGTACAAAACAGCTTTTCCTTGCCAATATCTCTCTTTTGCAAAGAGCTGCGCATTGGAAAATTCTGGGCTATGTCGTGTAGATGATGGCCTAACAGGAGGCTTTAAAATTTTCTTTCTAGTGTCCTTCGTTTGGGAGAAAAATGCAAAGGTACAAGACAGCTTTTCCTTGCCAATATCTCTCTTTTGCAAAGAGCTGCGCATTGGAAAATTCAGGGCTATGTCGTGTAGATGATGGCCTAACAGGAGGCTTTAAAATTTTCTTTCTAGTGTCCTTCGTTTGGGAGAAAAATGCAAAGGTACAAGACAGCTTTTCCTTGCCAATATCTCTCTTTTGCAAAGAGCTGCGCATTGGAAAATTCAGGGCTATGTCGTGTAGATAATGGCCTAACAGGAGGCTTTAAAATTTTCTTTCTAGTGTCCTTCGTTTGGGAGAGAAATGCAATGGTACAAGACAGCTTTTCCTTGCCAATATCTCTCTTTTGCAAAGAGCTGCGCATTGGAAAATTCAGGGCTATGTCGTGTAGATGATGACCTAACAGGAGGCTTTAAAATTTTCTTTCTAGTGACCTTCGTTTGGGAGAAAAATGCAAAGGTACAAGACAGCTTTTCCTTGCCAATATCTCTCTTTTGCAAAGAGCTGCGCATTGGAAAATTCAGGGCTATGTCGTGTAGATGATGGCCTAACAGGAGGCTTTAACATTTTCTTTCTAGTGTCCTTCGTTTGGGAGAAAAATGCAATGGTACAAGACAGCTTTTCCTTGCCAATATCTCTCTTTTGCAAAGAGCTGCGCATTGGAAAATTCAGGGCTATGTCGTGTAGATGATGGCCTAACAGGGGGCTTTAAAATTTTCTTTCTAGTGACCTTCGTTTGGGAGAAAAATGCAAAGGTACAAGACAGCTTTTCCTTGCCAATATCTCTCTTTTGCAAAGAGCTGCGCATTGAAAAATTCAGGGCTATGTCGTGTAGATGATGGCCTAACAGGAGGCTTTAAAATTTTCTTTCTAGTGTCCTTCGTTTGGGAGAAAAATGCAAAGGTACAAGACAGCTTTTCCTTGCCAATATCTCTCTTTTGCAAAGAGCTGCGCATTGGAAAATTCAGGGCTATGTCGTGTAGATGATGGCCTAACAGGAGGCTTTAAAATTTTCTTTCTAGTGTCCTTCGTTTGGGAGAAAAATGCAAAGGTACAAGACAGCTTTTCCTTGCCAATATCTCTCTTTTGCAAAGAGCTGCGCATTGGAAAATTCAGGGCTATGTCGTGTAGATGATGGCCTAACAGGAGGCTTTAAAATTTTCTTTCTAGTGTCCTTCGTTTGGGAGAAAAATGCAAAGGTACAAGACAGCTTTTCCTTGCAAATATCTCTCTTTTGCAAAGAGCTACGCATTGGAAAATTCAGGGCTATGTCGTGTAGATGATGGCCTAACAGGAGGCTTTAAAATTTTCTTTCTAGTGACCTTCGTTTGGGAGAAAAATGCAAAGGTACAAGACAGCTTTTCCTTGCCAATATCTCTCTTTTGCAAAGAGCTGCGCATTGGAAAATTCAGGGCTATGTCGTGTAGATGATGGCCTAACAGCAGGCTTTAAAATGTACTTTCTAGTGTCCTTCGTTTGGGAGAAAAATGCAATGGTACAAGACAGCTTTTCCTTGCCAATATCTCTCTTTTGCAAAGAGCTGCGCATTGGAAAATTCAGGGCTATGTCGTGTAGATGATGGCCTAACAGGGGGCTTTAAAATTTTCTTTCTAGTGACCTTCGTTTGGGAGAAAAATGCAAAGGTACAAGACAGCTTTTCCTTGCCAATATCTCTCTTTTGCAAAGAGCTGCGCATTGGAAAATTCAGGGCTATGTCGTGTAGATGATGGCCTAACAGGAGGCTTTAAAATTTTCTTTCTAATGTCCTTCGTTTGGGAGAAAAATGCAATGGTACAAGACAGCTTTTCCTTGCCAATATCTCTCTAATGTTTAATTACTGTATGAACTCTAATTCCCCAACTGAAACCTCTCACAAACACACACTCCTAAATCTAGTACACACACACACACACACACACACACACACACACACACACACACACACACACATTTCCCCAGTACTGACAACTCTCATCACTTCCACACACTGACAACTCCCTCCTGCTCCTCTCCCCACTGACACTGACAGCTCCCTCACAGTCACACACATCCTCCACCCCCCCACCCCCCCCACACACACACTGATAGCACACATGCACAAATCCCCCCCTCCTCGACACTAACTGTCACGGACTGCTTGGGCAGCAGGGGGCAGGCTCTGACTTGAAGTGCTGAAATTCAACAGCTCTCTCGAACTTGCAAGGCATGGCTGTGCAGCTGTCTCCAGCCATCTCCTTGCCCACTGTGTAATTTGTGGCGTTCTCTGATGTTCCCCGCTCTGCCTCTACAACCGGCACATAATGTACAGCAGTGGTGACTCCTGAGTATGGGCCTGGAGAACTCCGCCTACCGGGGGGTAGGGATTAATAATTTCAAAGGGGCAGAGCTAGGAGTGAAGCAGTGGACAGCAGTTGAGGGGCGTTTCAAACTGTAACAGGGTTGGGACAATTTCAGTATCCTTCCCTCACCGTCTAATTGGTCAGTCCCACGCTGATTGCCATGGCGCCCTTTCGAGACTGCAGAACTCTATCCCTTAGCCACGGTTGGCACAGCTGGATGGTGCCCCTGGCAAGTGCCATCCTGGCCAAGGGGTAGATACGCCCCTGAGGGTCAGGGCCAGCAACAGAAATCTCGGGGCCCAGTACACTGATATCTCTGGGGCCCCCTCAACCCCCCCTTAACTTGGCAGAGGGATCTTTAAAAAAAATGGAGCCTTTGACTCGGACCGTCAGTGAGGCCGGCAGGTGGTTTTCATACTGGGCTATCCAGCTCTTCGGTGGCGGTGGCAGGGACATTCAGAAAAGGGCCAGCACAGCAAAATGCATAATAATGGCAATACAGTATGGACCACAGGGACTGGACAAAGTGATGGGGTAAAAGGAGGGGGGAGGGTTTAGTTGGCCTGTTAATTGTTTTCCTGCTTAAATTGAGCAGTTGGTGGATACACTTTAAAAAGCAATATTGGCACTGTGGCCCCATTATTTCTGTTCTTAATACTTGGAGCCCTGAACAAGTGTCCCCTTTGTCCCCCCTGTCACCGGGCCTGTTCAGGCGTTACCTATGGAGAAGCTGCGACATGACATCCTAGGACACGATACTGCACCATGCATCACCATTATATTTCAGTGTGCCTTGTCAATATTTAAATCTTGTTCTGTGTGACGTGAGTTGTAAATGGTTGAAAATCTCTGTGCTACAGTATCGTCACCATGTAGTTATAACAACACCGCAAAACCACCAAAAGACGTGTTTTGGTAGAGGGACTGCTGGAGGGGCCCATTGGGGCCCCCAGTTTGCTACCCCACCCCAGTATACCTGTGCTGTAGCCAGTGGAAGGGGCACTATCTTCCCGGTGATCTCTTCGGGAAGATGGTGCCGCACATAGAAAGCAAAGACTCTGGCTGCACTCTCCTGCCCTCGCTCTAAGCAAGGTGATCGGGCCACAAAAGGACCCCTGTCGGACCTCGGCCTGTGGGCCACAAAAGGATGCATTGGGGGCGGCATGCGGCCCATGGGTTTGACACCCCTGCCCTAGAGTATCAAAATTTGTTTCACGGCACCCCTAGGCCAAAGTTTTTTTTATTGAGAAATTCAGAAAAAAATATAAAATTAAGTAAATTGTGTTTATAGCATGTCATCCTCAGGTTCAGTTATGTTGTGAGGGAATGGTTTTGCCACTTTAATAAAGTATAAATAATTTTAATTGGTCCTGGACCACCAAACTATGCTACCAGTGCAAGAACCCCAGTTTGGAAACTACTGCCATAAAATAAACCTTTTTTGTTTTTTTTAAACTACATGTAATACACCTTAGATCTCAGTTCCTAAAAGGTTTTAAACCCTTGCATACAGTAAACTACACATATTTAAAAATCCTACACCGGGCACAAGTGCTCACGGGCCAATTTCATGGCAGTTTGGGATAGGAGGGCATTGTGGATTCACCAAGGGAATGCTGATGCTGACTCCAAGAAGAAAGGGAGTCTCTTCCCTATGAAGGTGAAGCCTTGTTTGGCGACGGCCTAGTTAATTTGATCTCGGCAGCTCCCGCAGGTAAGTCATCCTTCTTGCCCTATGTTCCCTCTCAACGGATGAAGACGCATCATTATCTGACGCAGTCATTTCGGCCCAATAGATATGCAAGAAGTTAAGATTCCCCTTTCTTTGCAGGTAGAGGAAGGAAAAGAGGGAAGAGGTCTGTAGCCTCTTCAAGATCGCAGGAGCAGAGATCGTCCTCTGCTTCTGCCAAATCCACTGCATGACGCTGGGGCTCTCTTGCAGGAGCCCGCACCAGTGGGGGGCACGTCTAAAACTCTTCAGTCAGTTCTAGATTCATTCGGACCTGGACTCGTGGGTTTTACAAATAGTGTCCCAAGGGTACAAACTGGGGTTTCAAGACGTTCCCCCTCACCGATTGTTCAAATCAGCCTTAGTCAGCAGGGAGAAGGTTTTTATTCAAGCCTCTTCGTGGTCCCGAAGCCGGACGGCTCAGTCAGACCAATCTTAAATCTGAAATCCCTTAATTTCTACCTAAAGAAATTCAATTTCAAGATGGAATCTCTCAGGGTAGTGATCTCCAGTCCGGGGGATAAAGGAGATTTCATGGTTTTGGTAGACATAAAGGATGCCTACTTATATGTTCCCATTTAGCCACTGCATCAAGCTACCTGAGGTTTGCAATTCAGGATTGTCATTACCAATTTCAGACGTTGCCGTTTGGTCTGTCCACGGCTCCGAGGATTTTCACCAGGGTGATGGCGGAAATGATGGTCCTCCTTCGCAAGCAAGGAGTCACAATTATCCCGTACTTGGATGATCTCCTGATAAAGGCGAGATCCAGGGACCAGTTGGTGCAAAACATCTACTCTCCCTGACAGTTCTTCAACAACATGGTTGGCTCCTAAACTTGCCAAAATCGCAGTTGGTCCCAATGACGCGGTTGTTGTTTTTGGGAGTGATACTGGACACAGAAGAGGTTTTCTTCTAGTGGAAAGGCTCTGGAGATCCAGAGTCTGGTCAAACAAATTCTGAAACCAGCAAGAGTGTTAATCCATCAATGCATTCAGTTGCTGGGGAAGATGGTTGCGGCCTACGAGGCCATTCAGTTTGGCAGGTTCCATGCCAGAGTGTTCCAGTGGGACCTGTTGGACAAGTGGTCCGGATCCCACCTACACATGCACCGGAGGATAATCCTGTCTTCCAAGACCAGAATCTCACTCCATTGGTGGCTGCACAGTTCTCACCACCTAGAGGGGCGATGGTTCGGGATCCAGGACGGGATCCTAGGGACCACGGATGCAACCCTCCGAGGCTGGAGAGCAGTCACACAGGGGGAAAACATCCAAGGAAGATGGTCAAGTCTTCCTTGGATGTTTTCATCTCCACATAAATGTTCTGGAGTTAAGGGCCATTTAATAACTGCAGACACAGTACGCACTGGGACGGGTGCCCAGCATCCTCTACGGAATAAGAGAAAAGGATTTACCGGTAGGTATTAAAATCCTATTTTCTCTAACGTCCTAGAGGATGCTGGGGACTCCGTAAGGACCATGGGGATAGACGGGCTCCGCAGGAGACATGGGCACTTTAAGAAAGACTTTAGTTCTGGGTGTGCACTGGCTCCTCCCTCTATGCCCCTCCTCCAGACCTCAGTTTGATACTGTACCCAGTGGAGACTGGGTGCTTTTCAGGAGCTCTCCTGAGCTTTCTGACAGAAAGTATTTTGTTAGGTTTTTAATTTTCAGGGAGCACTGCTGGCAACAGACTCCCTCATCGAGGGACTGAGGGGAGAGAAGCAGCCCTACTCTCTGAGTTGCAAGGTCCTGCTTCTTAGGCTACTGGACACCATTAGCTCCAGTGGGATTGGTATGCAGGATCTCACCCTCGCCGTCCGTCCCAGAGCCGCGCCGCCGTCCCCCTCGCAGAGCCGGAAGATAGAAGCCGGGTGAGTATGAGAAGAAAAGAAGACTTCAGAGGCGGCAGAAGACTTCATGATCTTCACTGAGGTAACGCACAGCACTGCAGCTGTGCGCCTTTGCTCCCATACACCTCACATACTCCGGTCACTGTAAGGGTGCAGGGCGCAGGGGGGGCGCCCTGGGCAGCAATATAAACCTCTTTCGCAAAAATATAACATATATACAGCTGGGCACTGTATATGTATAAGCCCCCACCAATTTTACAGTTTAAGCGGGACAGAAGCCCGCCTCCGAGGGGGCGGGGCTTCTCCCTCAGCACTCACCAGCGCCATTTTTTCTCCACAGCACCGCTGAGAGGAAGCTCCCCGGACTCTACCCTGCTTATACCACGTTAGACAAGAGGGTTGAAAAGAGGGGGGGGGGCACATAATTCGCAAATTACATACAGCAGCACTACTGGGCAAACATTAAGTTACTGTTTTATTCCTGGGTTATATAGCGCTGGGGGGTGTGCTGGCATACTCTCTCTCTGTCTCTCCAAAGGGCCTTGTGGGGAAACTGTCTTCAGAAAAAGCATTCCCTGTGTGTGTAGTGTGTCGTACACGTGTGTCGACATGTCTGAGGAAGAAGGCTATATTAGAGAGGAGCGGGAGCAAATGAATGTGGTGTCTCCGCCGACAGCTGATTGGATGGATATGTGGAATGTTTTAAATGCTAGTGTAAACTCATTGCACAAAAGATTAGACAAGGCAGAAGCTTTGGGACAGTCAGGGTTTAAACCCATGCCTGATCCTATGTTGCAGGGACTGTCAGGGTCTCATAAGCGCCCACTATCCCAGATTGTTGACACAGATACCGACACGGATTCTGACTCCAGTGTCGATTACGATGATGCAAAGTTACAGCCAAAATTGGCAAAATCCATTCGATTTATGATTATGGCAATAAAAGATGTTTTGCACATCACAGAGGAACCCCCTGTCGCTGACAAGAGGGTACATATGTACAAGGGTAAGAAGCCTGAGGTAACCTTTCCCCCCTCACACGAGCTGAACGAGTTATGTGAAAAAGCTTGGGAATCTCCAGATAAAAGACTGCAGATTTCCAAAAGGATTCTTATGGCGTATCCTTTCCCATCAACGGATAGGTTACGATGGGAATCCTCCCCTAGGGTGGACAAAGCAATAACACGCTTATCCAAGAAGGTAGCCCTCCCGTCCCAGGATACGGCTACCCTCAAAGAGTGTGCTGACCGCAAACAGGAGATTACCCTGAAGTCCATTTATACACATTCAGGTACCTTACTCAGACCGGCAATTGCGTCGGCCTGGGTGTGTAGTGCTGTAGCGGCATGGACAAATACCTTATCTGAGGGGATGGATAGCCTAGACAAGGATACTATTTTATTGACCCTGGGGCATATAAGAGATGCTGTCCTATATATGTGTGTATGCAAACTACAGGTGGTGCTGCAGGGCCCACACCCTTTTACTTGTCTTGTAGAGCAGCTCTGAAGCTGTTACAGTGCCCAGCTGCTGCAAGAAATCAGCTTGAATGCTTCAGGGGCTTGGGCATGGCCAACATGAGCCCCACACCGAAGGAGGGTGGGGGTGTTTAATGCAAACTTGGGGTTATCCAAGCGCCGCAAAAGGCCGCCATGCCCTGCATGCCCCTTTTCTCTTTTCATATACAGATGAGGGTTCCAGCCAACTTTGGCCCACTGCTTGGATGACATCACCGTATGCAAATCCGTCTGCTGCAGACCTTCCCCCAGGAATGATTGCAATAGTTGTTGCATATGGTTTAATGTCTGAGGGTGCTTCAGTATTAGGCAGCCTTCCGCCCTCCCATGTTCATCTGAAAAGATGTGGTCTCCCTGCAGTTGTTGTCCCCAGACGAGAGTTCCCTTGTGCTTCCTCAGTTAAATCTCCTTAACTTGACGGGGGTGTGCCCGAGCAGTCGCCCTCCCCAGCCCTATCCCAACACATACTTATCTTGCATATGAGATCTCTTGTTTATGAAGATAGTTCTCACAGGTTGAGGTTCATCCTGGCCCCGCTCCCCGCTGGAGATCGCTGATGGGGACAGCAGCGGGGCTTCAGCAGAAGGGTGAGTATGTGTGGCCAGAGACCTCCCTTCCCATGTGCAGGCCTGCAGAGTCTGCCGCGCAGGATGGGGCATGTGGCACTCTCCCTCCCAGGGGCTCTTCCAGATGTAGCTCCTCAGCAGTATTTTTCCCGGGCTGCGCGGCGCTCTCCCCGACTGGCATCCGCCCTGGAACACTGCCTTCCTCAATGCAACATCAGCAGGGGGCCCTGGCCTCATCACCATCCCAGGTCTTTCTCATGTACGTATCATGTATGTGTGTGTGATATATGTATGAATCATATATGTTTGTGATGTATATATATATTCCATAGACAAAAAACCTTACGGTTTCACATGTCCCATTAAGGCTTCTTAGACATGATCGAAATTTCAGAAACCTGTTGTAACTCTTCCACTCAAACTCCAAAAAGCAATGAAATTCCGATCATTAAGGCTGACGCCTTAATGGACGTGTTCCTTGCGCAATACAGATATGGTATGCCATCACAGCCTGTGGGTAAGTGCAGATTCAGCACTCTCACAGAGTGAGATTGCTGTCACTCACACAATGGTGGAGCTGCTAATTCACAGATTTGTGTGCTCATTGGAATACACACATGCAGTCTATGCAACTGAAGGTCTGAGCAGTTTTGTGGTGCTCCCATCCCACACAGTGCCCACAACCATCCCATTCAGTCAACACAACAAAGCCACCTTGTTACAACATCCTTCTAACTCCATACATCCATCTCACTTAGTATACACATTTAGCTCCCTCAAACATCTTGGTTAATTGCTAAACTATAATACCCCATCTACGGTCTATGCATCTACACTTACTTCCCCTATACACCCCCATGCTGCCCGGTCTTCCCCAATCCCTACTGCTGTGTTCTCCCATCTGTGCTAGTCTGTACTAACTTATCTGTACCATCTGTCTTTCCCCACCTGTGCATTGTCTGTACCACCGTTTCCTTCTCTCTGTGCTGCTCAGTGTTTCCTTCTTCAACGTCACTCTGCCTCCTCCAGTACATGGCACACTGTCTTCTCTCCCATCTGCACCAGTTTTCTACCCATCCATGCCAGTGTTTTCAACCCATCTGCACCATTTCCCCCATCTGCACCGCTCTGTCTCCCTTCCCATACTTGCTGCTTAATCTACCCCCTATCCACACCACTCTTACCCTATTCATGTAGCTGACATCCTGAAGGTAAATTTAGTGGATCCTGCGCTCTTGGCAGGGGGATAACCGCCACAGCCCACCCCCCAGTGGTCCGGAAACGCCTCCGTTGTGCAGACCATGCCCTGCCAATGGCATTCTAACGCTGTTTGCACGCCCCCCTCCTTCCCCGCAACCACCTCTGCCTATCAATCAGGCAGGGTGATAGCATCTCACTGGGCTCCTGGGGTACGCACGCGCAGTGCGGCCATTGCACGTGCGCACCTCACAAACTAATTCAGACTGCAATCGCTGCTGCTGCTGCGGTCTGAATTACCCCCTGTGTTTCTCTGTCCCCCCCATTAGTGCTGCTTAGTGTTCCCTCTATCCACACACTTCTGTTCCCCCATCCACACCGCTCTCCTCCCTCCAATCAACAACACTCTTACCTCATCTGAGCAGCTTTGTCTTCCGCTCAGACCTTCAGTTGCATAGACATGTTTGAGGGAGCTAAATGTGTATACTAAGTGAGATGGATGTATGGAGTTAGAAGGATGTTGTAACAAGGTGGCTTTGCCTTGGATTGGTGGTCCAGGACCAATTCAAAATATTTATAGTTAGTGTTATAGGCAAAACCAGTGCTGTTGGCTGGCAATCATAACATATGTGCACAAGCAGAAGCAAATCCTGTCCCCTACCAAAGGGCCAGTGCTAGGGTGTTTGGCGCCTCCCTGCAAACTATTAATTTGGGCCCTCTCTCCAATACTTAATAAAGGGACAGTGCGCTCCTTAAAAAAAGAAGGTGTGGTATCACAAGGAAGGGGCATGGCCACACAATAGCACCCCAAATCAAAATACGCCACACAGTAGCACTATCTTATTGTCATTACACCGCATGTAATAATAATAATAATAATACCCACAGTCGCAGTGCCCTTTATACACATAACCACCATATCAGTGCAGCTTACATACATAATGCCAACAGTAGCAGTGCCCCTTCTACACATGCCCATGGTGGCAATCCTTTACATGGCAAATATCAACCTGGTTTTGCCATGTAAAGGATTGCCACTTTAAAAACAAACAATCAAACAAAAACAAAAAAAAACAACAGGAAAAAACACAAAATCTCTCACTTTCTGATTCTCACACCCTATTACATTCCTCCCTATATATTTAAATGTTTCTATTACTGTATGTTCCCTCTTCCCTTCTCCAAACTATACACATCAACATTTTTTTGTATTTCCAGGTAAGTTTTGTGATGTAGGCCATGCACAATTTTAGTTGCCCTAATGTATTTACAGCCTTCTGGAGATATGGCTTCTGGAACTGAACACAGGATTCTAAATGTGGCTGTACCAAGGACCTATACAGTGGCATTACAGGTTGAGTATCCCTTATCCAAAATGCTTGGGACCAGAGGAATTTTGGATATCGGATTTTTCTGTATTTTGGAATAATTGCATACCATAACGAGATATTATGGTGATGGGACCTAAATCTAAGCACAGAAGGCATTTATGTTTCATATACACCTTATACACACAGCCTGAAGGTCATTTTAGCCAATATTTTTTATAACTTTGTGCATTAAACAAAGTGTGTGTACATTCACAGAATTCATTTATGTTTCATATACACCTTATACACACAGTCTGAAGTTCATTTAATACAATATTTTTAATAACTTTGAGTATTAAACAAAGTTTGTGTACACTGAGCCATCAAAACACAAAGGTTTCACTATCTCAGTCTCACTCAAAAAAGTCCGTATTTCGGAATATTCCGTATTTCGGAATATTTGGATATGGGATACTCAACCTGTATTACTTTTTTCTGCTACTGGTTCTTTAACCTATGCAAACAAGCATCTGACTTGCCTTTCCTATTGCTTTGTTACATTGCTTACCTGAAATAGTAATACTTAGATAGCTTTCCTCTTGCCATTATAATGCCCTTAATATTATAGTTAGCCTTTGCATTTTTGAGACGTGTATGATTTTGCATTTTTTGGCATTAAATGTTGCCATGTTCTTGACCATTCCTCTAGTCCAGGGGCGGAACTGCCAGATACAACGGAGTCAGTTGCCGCCGGGCTCCAGCCCTAAAGGGGCTTCCTCCATTGCCCCCCGGCTGTTACGTGCCCTTCCTACTAAATAGACAAAGGCGCTACCAGCAGGGTCTCGCAGTTTGTACATTCCATGCCGTAACACCCTTCTTTCCACCTTCACAATGAAGCTATTGGTACTTTGCAAAAAAAAAAAAAATTATTAGCATTGCAACTCAGCAGATCAATGCAGTGTGCAGCCACACACTCCATATATCTGCTCAGCCACAAAGCTGATTATTTCTACACAAAGTACAAGGTGAGCTCCAAATAGAATTCTCTAGCTTAGATTATACCTTTCTATGCAAGGGTAAATAGCTCAATTGTTTGACTGCAATGCCACAGGAAATGGTTTGGATCCAAGACAGTGTGACTGAATAATAAAGAAACCTTAAGATGAGTTCATGAATGTTGTATAAGTATTAGTGAGAGAAGGGGTCAGGAGCATGCTAGGCTGCAAAAAATAAGGTAGGCTGCAAGTGAAAGTAATGATCTCCTATATATTTTCCCAGATCTGTCACTCTGTGTGGCTAACTCTGGGGGAAGTCACAGCAATGGGCGGAGACGGCAACTGCAGGACGATACACCAGTGCCAGCAGCAGACCGTAACAAAGTGACAGATCAAGGAGAATATATAGGAGGTAGGGAGGTGGCCATGGTACATGGCTGGCCAAGGGACACTAGCTCATGTACCCCTTTACCACTGAGGCTGGCCACCAAGGATGGACCTGTCACCAGTGCACAAGCAATAACCTCTTCTGCTGCCCTCTTTACAACTCAGATTGCCCAGTGCTCCCCTTCGCTAACAGTCCACAAAGTTTCCCCATCTCACGATCTGCCTCCTCACCCCCACTTTCATCTCTACAGCACACGCGCATATCATACAAGATCCCATCATGCGTACGTAGGTCTGAAATGCAAGAGGGAGGTTGGGGGGAGATTGGCATGCGCCAGCAACACCACACAGCTCACTGTGACCACAGTGGAGAGGCGCTGCAACAGGACAATACACCAACCTCGGAGCAAGGAACTGCGTCGGTCAGGAGGAGAACTATTTCAATAGCATAAAAAGGTTAATGCGTCCCACCCTATGGACACCAGACTCATCAAGTCACTGTTGCCAGAGTCTCATACAATGACTCTGAACCTCTAAGCACACTATTTGACTGTCCACACCCTGCTGTGCCTATTACCCATCTCCTCCACCACCCTCAACACTGACCCACACATCATTCACCCACAAAGATACAATAAAGGTAGTTTGGATAAATTAGCTAAATGAAATGGATTTAACCAATTTATCTAAATGACCATTTTTGGATGTTTTCCAGTGTTTGTGAGCAAATGGTCAATTGTCATTTGCTGCCACATATTAGCATAATTTTGTTTCAACTAGAAAAAAAAATTGGACAGATAATCTAAGTGTGGATCCAGTTTAAAGGTCCGTATTCACGGCCCGATTTTGGGGAGAGATGTGTGCTGAGCGAACTGCTCAGCACACATCTCTCCACCCGCTCAGCACAGCGTGATGTGTGCTGAGCATACGGGGGGTGGGGGGGGCGCTCATTTCACCCCCTGTGTAGGGCATTCTGTGTGTATCCAGCTTAACAGGTGTGAGCATCATACAACTACTGACTTGCGAGTAACTATACAGCAGCTCCATACCTTGTGACTTGAAGAAACACCAGTTAACCCCGGGAATGCTGCAGTCAAAGCAACAATTCCTCTTCTTACATTCCGCTGCACTTATTGTGGGGTAGCCGCAATCCCTTCTGCTGTACGGTTCCACATTACATTGTTTCTTGTCACTTCCTGTTGATGCAGTAAGGAAACATCCAGGAATTACAGCAGCTTAGTTTTTTTTTTTTTTAACTGGGGCAATTTAGCTAGATCACAGGGCAATTTAGCTCCTTTGGTCCTTTTTTAGGACCCGTTAATCAGACAGTTGAGCAAACTGAAAAACAGCTAACAGGAAATTTCCACTTAAATGGTATTTTCTAATCTTATCTGACCATGACTAAGAATAAAGGATACACAAGATAAACTCTTAGAGCCATGGACCTTATCCATGTTTAAGCTCCATCAAATCTGTAATCAATAGCACTACATGCTCCCACTTTACCACTGTACTATATACTCTACCTGTGTTTTTAAGGTAAAAACACCATTTAACCCCAGTGACACTTGAATTAAAGCAGCAGCCTCTGGAATAGCATTCCTTAGCATTAATCCCAGGAAATCTGCAATCTTCACGCTCTTTGATAGCCATGCTACATTGCTGTTTACTTGGATGGAGCAGAGAGCACAACATCAGGACATAGGAAATATTACAATGCATGATAAGAAAGGTGTGAGCTCTACAGCAAGGCCTCTAACCCTTCGCCAGTGCCAAATACATAGGGCTTAACTCAGATCTGATCACAGCAGCAAATTTATTAGCTAAAACCATGTACACTGCAGGGGGGGGGGGGGGTATAATATGTGCAGAGAGAGTTAGATTTTGGTGCGGTGTGTTCAAACTGAAATCTAAATTGCAGTGTAAAAACAAAATAGCCAGTATTTACCCTGCACACAAACAATATAACCCACCTAAATCTCTCTGCAAATGTTATATCTGCCCCCCCCCATCCCTGCAGTGCACATGGTTTTGCCCACTAGCTAACAAATTTGCTGCATCTGGGAATTACAGCATCTTAATATTTCTTTTTACAGAAGGTTCAGCAAATTAAATTATTTAGTGAAATACTGTAATCATAACAGTTACAGGGATATTGTAGGTAGATTTATTGTCAGTGGATAAATGTAAAAATTAAACCCTTAGGCATAGTTCCAAAATGCTGTCATTGCAATCCAGATTTTAAGGATATCATGCTTGAGCACAGGTGACTTAATTAGAACTTCGGTCAATGTGAATTAACCATTGGACTCAACCATGGTTATCCTTAAAACCCAGGGGTCTATTTAAGATCGATCTTAATCGATGTTGGGCTTCCAGGTTGAAAAAAACACACACATTTACTAACATTTTAAAATTTATATAAAAAAATCATCTGTTCGTAAATGCAGTGCACATGGTTTTGCCCAACTGCTAACAAAAATCCTGCTGCGATCAACTCAGAATTACCCCCCATGGCCCTCATTCCGAGTTGTTCGCTCGCAAGCTGCTTTAAGCAGCATTGCACACGCTAAGCTGCCGCCTACTGGGAGTGAATCTTAGCATCTTAAAATTGCGAACGAAAGATTTGCAATATTGCGATAAGACATCTCTGTGCAGTTTCTGAGTAGCTCGAGACTTACTCTGCCAGTGCGATCAGTTCAGTGCTTGTCGTTCCTGGTTTGACGTCACAAACACACCCAGCGTTCGCCCAGACACTCCTCCGTTTCTCCAGCCACTCCCGCGTTTTTCCCAGAAACGGTAGCATTTTTTCCCACACGCACCTAAAGCGGCCTGTTTCCGCCCAGAAACACCCACTTCCTGTCAATCACATTACGATCACCAGAACGATGAAAAAACCGTGAGTAATATTCCTAACTGCATAGCAAATTTACTTGGCGCAGTCGCAGTGTGAACATTGCGCATGCGCATTAAGCGGAAAATCGCTGCGATGCGAAGAAAATTACAGAGCGAACAACTCGGAATGACCACCTATGTGCACTGCAGGGAAGGCAGATTTAACATGTGCAGAGAGAGTTAGATTTGGGTGTGGTGTGTTCAATCTGCAATCTAATTTGCAGTGTAAAAATAAAGCAGTCAGTATTTACCCTGCACAGAAACAAAATAACTCACCCAAATCTAACTCTTTCTGCACATGTTATATCTGCCTCCCCTGCAGTACACATGGTTTTGCCCAACTGCTAACAAAATTCCTGCTGCGATCATCTTGGAATTACCCCCATCGATTGATGTTTTCACACTGCTCGTGTATATAAGACATAGGGCCTAATTCAGTTTGGATCGTAATACGCGTTCCAACCGCAAAACCTATGAAGAGGATGGGGGCATATACGCAGGGTCCATCCTGTGCGTGTGCCTACATTTTCTCCGGGTGCCCCGCAGAAAATGCGAATGCCTCTGCCTGTCAATCAGTAGAGGGCGTACCTTCGCAGGTATATCGCGATCATGAGCCATGTCTCCCATTTTTGTCATTATAGGTGCTCTGTGAGCTGCTGGCCATGGCCCAGCCCCTCTGTCTCCCGTGAATAGACATTGAGGCTTATTCAGACCAGGTTATTGAGCTTAATACTATAGGATCAAAATTACCCCCAAATTCTATGATTTTAGCTGTTTGAGGTTTTTAAAAAAAATCACCCGAATACAAAATCCGAAAGGGTGGTTTTGCCAAAACGCGTCCGTATCCAAAACACAACTGCGGATCCGAAACCAAAACCAAAACATGAAACACGAAAAATGCCCGCTGCACATCTCTAGTTAGGGGAGAAGCATGTAGCCTTGTAGACTATGCACAGCTATATCTAGAAAAATATACGATCTAATCTTTAACCAACCAATGCAAGAAAGTATTTAATGTGAAAATACGAAACACTAGACTAATTGGAGGTGCGCCCTAAAGCAAATTACAATGTTAGGATTAGGGGGTTCGGAAAGACCTCTAGTGTAAACACTACTATATACATTTTAAGATAGGAAGGTACAAATTACATATTCACATTGCATCTATGGGCTGGATTCAAATGTCCCTTTCCTCCCTCAATCGTGCCCGTCAGCAGCTATTCTAATGTTGCTGCCAACGGGTGCGACATGTTTATTTCAGCTCGCTACCCCCAGGGGAAACAAGCTGAAATGTGTGCAAAGAGACCCATTTGGGCAACCAAACGGTGTCTTTTCATGATCGCGCCCATTACTTTATTCAGGTTTAGGTGCTTTGTGCACCTAAACCAGAGTGTAATGGGCGCAATAATTGAGGGCATTTGAATTTCCCTTATATGTGTGTGTGTGTGATATACACACAGACACACATACTGTATTTCTTTATATAATGGACACCTCAGTTTCTATTCATTCATGTCCTGCCCCCTACTCTGTCAGACCCCTTCCCCTCTACTTTTCTGACCCCAAACGCCACTCATTCTTGTTGAGTGCTGGTGGGCCCATTCAGAATTTTGCTATGGGGCCCACAAAGGTCTAGTTACGCCACTGGGCAGGGTTATAGAGGAGGCGGTGCAAGGCATCCTGGGAACAGTCAAAGCTTTAGCCTGTTGGTGCCTTGGATCAAGATCCAACTCTACACCCCGATGTTAGTGTAGTGCCTTTTGGGGTTAAGGTTTTACAGAAAGTTACAGGTTTTTTTAATTTAGTAAAATATGCCCCATTTTAAAGATAGGGCATTTACATTTGTTGCACCTGTGCAGTACATAGCAGCCTGCAGGGCATGTACAGTGGCTTCATTTGGGTGCACATACATTGCCGGCTCCTGGTCGCAAACTGAAATTATTGTGTGTAAGTGGAATTAGCGGTGTTTATGTCATACAGGGGGGTTGGGGAGGTTTGTGGTTGGTGGGGGGCACGCTGTGTGATTATTATCCTGCATCTATACATACATGCGCTAACACCTGGACATACACTGATGTACCCACACCTAATATCCATACATACACGCCCTGACACCTGGACATACACCAACATTTCCACACCTGCATCTATACATACACATGCTGACACCTGGACATACACCAACATACAAGCACCTGCATCTATATATACACGCGCTGACAAATGGACATACACCGACGTACCCACACTTGCATCTATACATACATGCACTGACATCTGGACATACAAGCACCTGCATCTATACATACACGCGCTGACACCTGAACCTACACTGACGTTCCCACACCTGCATCTATACATACACATTCTGACACCTGGACATACACAGACGTACCCACACCTGCATCTATACATACACGCGTTGACACCTGGACGTACACTGACGTACACACACCTACATCTATATATGCATGGATGCAAATGTGGGTACGTCTGTATACGTCCAGGTGTTAGCATGTGTATGTATAGATGTTAGGTGTGGGTACATCAGTGTATGTCCAGGTGTCAGCACATGTATGTATAGATTCACATGTGGGTAAGCCGGTGTACGTCCACGTGTCAGCATGTGTAGGTATAGATGCAGGTGTGGGTACGTTGGTGTACGTTTAGGGGTCAGCGTGTTTATGTATAGATGTTGGTGTGTGTATGTCAGTGTACGTACAGATATAGGTGTGTGTATGTATGTATGTATGTATGTATGTATGTATGTATATGTATAGAGGAAGGTGTGATACATACATATAACACATACATGATAGATACATACATATATCACACACACGATAGATAGATAGATAGATAGATAGAACGAACACATACATACAAGATAGATAGATACATATATATACACACACATACGATAGATAGATAGATAGATAGATAGATAGATAGATAGATAGATAGATAGATAGATAGATAGATACACATATATATATATATATATATATATCACAAACATATATGATTCATACATATATCACACACACATACATGATACATACATGAGAAAGACCTGGGATGGTGATGAGGCCAGGGCCCCCTGCTGATGTTGCATTGAGGAAGGCAGTGTTCCAGGGCGGATGCCAGTCGGGGAGAGCGCCGCGCAGCCCGGGAAAAATACTGCTGAGGAGCTACATCTGGAAGAGCCCCTGGGAGGGAGAGTGCCACATGCCCCATCCTGCGTGGCAGACTCTGCAGGCCTGCACATGGGAAGGGAGGTCTCTGGCCACACATACTCACCCTTCTGCTGAAGCCCCGCTGCTGTCCCCATCAGCGCTCTCCAGCGGGGAGCGGGGCCAGGATGAACCTCAACCTGTGAGAACTATCTTCATGATCAAGAGATCTCATATGCAAGATAAGTATGTGTTGGAATAGGGCTGGGGAGGGCGGCTGCTCGGGCACCCCCCCGTCAAGTTAAGGAGATTTAACTGAGGAAGCACAAGGGAACTCTCGTCTGGGGACAACAACTGCAGGGAGACCACATCTTTTCAGATGAACATGGGAGGGCGGAAGGCTGCCTAATACTGAAGCACCCTCAGACATTAAACCATATGCAACAACTATTGCAAGCATTCCTTGGGGAAGGTCTGCAGCAGACGGATTTGCATACGGTGATGTCATCCAAGCAGTGGGCCAAAGTTGGCTGGAACCCTCATCTGTATATGAAAAGAGAAAAGGGGCATGCAGGGCATGGCGGCCTTTTGCGGCGCTTGTATAACCCCAAGTTTGCATTAAACACCCCCACCCTCCTTCGGTGTGGGGCTCATGTTGGCCATGCCCAAGCCCCTGAAACATTCAAGCTGATTTCTTGCAGCAGCTGGGCACTGTAACAGCTTCAGAGCTGCTCTACAAGACAAGTAAAAGGGTGTGGGCCCTGCAGCACCACCTGTAGTTTGCATACACACATATATAGGACAGCATCTCTTATATGCCCCAGGGTCAATAAAATAGTATCCTTGTCTAGGCTATCCATCCCCTCAGATAAGGTATTTGTCCATGCCGCTACAGCACTACACACCCAGGCCGACGCAATTGCCGGTCTGAGTAAGGTACCTGAATGTGTATAAATGGACTTCAGTGTAATCTCCTGTTTGCGGTCAGCACACTCTTTGAGGGTAGCCGTATCCTGGGACGGGAGGGCTACCTTCTTGGATAAGCGTGTTAATGCTTTGTCCACCCTAGGGGAGGATTCCCATCGTAACCTATCCGTTGATGGGAAAGGATACGCCATAAGAATCCTTTTGGAAATCTGCAGTCTTTTATCTGGAGATTCCCAAGCTTTTTCACATAACTCGTTCAGCTCGTGTGAGGGGGGAAAGGTTACCTCAGGCTTCTTTCCCTTGTACATATGTACCCTCTTGTCAGCGACAGGGGGTTCCTCTGTGATGTGCAAAACATCTTTTATTGCCATAATCATAAATCGAATGGATTTTGCCAATTTTGGCTGTAACTTTGCATCATCGTAATCGACACTGGAGTCAGAATCCGTGTCGGTATCTGTGTCAACAATCTGGGATAGTGGGCGCTTATGAGACCCTGACAGTCCCTGCAACATAGGATCAGGCATGGGTTGAAACCCTGACTGACCCAAAGCTTCTGCCTTGTCTAATCTTTTGTGCAATGAGTTTACACTAGCATTTAAAACATTCCACATATCCATCCAATCAGCTGTCGGCGGAGACACCACATTCATTTGCTCCCGCTCCTCTCTAATATAGCCTTCTTCCTCAGACATGTCGACACACGTGTACCGACACACTACACACACAGGGAATGCTTTTTCTGAAGACAGTTTCCCCACAAGGCCCTTTGGAGAGACATAGAGAGAGTATGCCAGCACCCCCCCCAGCGCTATATAACCCAGGAATAAAACAGTAACTTAATGTTTGCCCAGTAGTGCTGCTGTATGTAATTTGCGAATTATGTGCCCCCCCCCACCCCTCTTTTCAACCCTCTTGTCTAACGTGGTATAAGCAGGGTAGAGTCCGGGGAGCTTCCTCTCAGCGGTGCTGTGGAGAAAAAATGGCGCTGGTGAGTGCTGAGGGAGAAGCCCCGCCCCCTCGGAGGCGGGCTTCTGTCCCGCTTAAACTGTAAAATTGGTGGGGGCTTATACATATATAAAGTGCCCAGCTGTATATATGTTATATTTTTGCGAAAGAGGTTTATATTGCTGCCCAGGGCGCCCCCCCTGCGCCCTGCACCCTTACAGTGACCGGAGTATGTGAGGTGTATGGGAGCAAAGGCGCACAGCTGCAGTGCTGTGCGTTACCTCAGTGAAGATCATGAAGTCTTCTGCCGCCTCTGAAGTCTTCTTTTCTTCTCATACTCACCCGGCTTCTATCTTCCGGCTCTGCGAGGGGGACGGCGGCGCGGATCTGGGACGGACGGCGAGGGTGAGATCCTGCGTACCAATCCCACTGGAGCTAATGGTGTCCAGTAGCCTAAGAAGCAGGACCTTGCAACTCAGAGAGTAGGGCTGCTTCTCTCCCCTCAGTCCCTCGATGAGGGAGTCTGTTGCCAGCAGTGCTCCCTGAAAATTAAAAACCTAACAAAATACTTTCTGTCAGAAAGCTCAGGAGAGCTCCTGAAAAGCATCCTGTCTCCACTGGGTACAGTATCAAACTGAGTTCTGGAGGAGGGGCATAGAGGGAGGAGCCAGTGCACACCCAGAACTAAAGTCTTTCTTAAAGTGCCCATGTCTCCTGCGGAGCCCGTCTATCCCCATGGTCCTTACGGAGTCCCCAGCATCCTCTAGGACGTTAGAGAAAATAGGATTTTAATACCTACCGGTAAATCCTTTTCTCTTAGTCCGTAGAGGATGCTGGGCACCCGTCCCAGTGCGTACTGTGTCTGCAGTTATTAAATGGCCCTTAACTCCAGAACATTTATGTGGAGATGAAAACATCCAAGGAAGACTTGACCATCTTCCTTGGATGTTTTCCCCCTGTGTGACTGCTCTCCAGCCTCGGAGGGTTGCATCCGTGGTCCCTAGGATCCCGTCCTGGATCCCGAACCATCGCCCCTCTAGGTGGTGAGAACTGTGCAGCCACCAATGGAGTGAGATTCTGGTCTTGGAAGACAGGATTATCCTCCGGTGCATGTGTAGGTGGGATCCGGACCACTTGTCCAACAGGTCCCACTGGAACACTCTGGCATGGAACCTGCCAAACTGAATGGCCTCGTAGGCCGCAACCATCTTCCCCAGCAACTGAATGCATTGATGGATTAACACTCTTGCTGGTTTCAGAATTTGTTTGACCAGACTCTGGATCTCCAGAGCCTTTCCACTAGAAGAAAACCTCTTCTGTGTCCAGTATCACTCCCAAAAACAACAACCGTGTCATTGGGACCAACTGTGATTTTGGCAAGTTTAGGAGCCAACCATGTTGTTGAAGAACTGTCAGGGAGAGTAGATGTTTTGCACCAACTGGTCCCTGGATCTCGCCTTTATCAGGAGATCATCCAAGTACGGGATAATTGTGACTCCTTGCTTGCGAAGGAGAACCATCATTTCCGCCATCACCCTGGTGAAAATCCTCGGAGCCGTGGACAGACCAAACGGCAACGTCTGAAATTGGTAATGACAATCCTGAATTGCAAACCTCAGGTAGCTTGATGCAGTGGCTAAATGGGAACATATAAGTAGGCATCCTTTATGTCTACCAAAACCATGAAATCTCCTTTATCCCCCGGACTGGAGATCACTACCCTGAGAGATTCCATCTTGAAATTGAATTTCTTTAGGTAGAAATTAAGGGATTTCAGATTTAAGATTGGTCTGACTGAGCCATCCGGCTTCGGGACCACGAAGAGGCTTGAATAAAAACCTTCTCCCTGCTGACTAAGGCTGATTTGAACAATCGGTGAGGGGGATACTGTAGCACAGAGATTTTCAACCATTTAGTTAATTTGATCTCGGCAGCTCCCGCAGGTAAGTCAACCTTCTTGCCCTATGTTCCCTCTCAACGGATGAAGACGCATCATTGTCTAACGCAGTCATTTTGTCCCAATAGATATGCAAGAAGTTAAGATTCCCCTTTCTTTGCAGGTAGAGGAAGGAGAAGAGGGAAGAGGTCTGTAGCCTCTTCAAGATCGCAGGAGCAGAGATCGTCCTCTGCTTCTGCCAAATCCACTGCATGACGCTGGGGCTCTCTTGCAGGAGCCCACACCAGTGGGGGCACGTCTAAAACACTTCAGTCAGTTCTGGATTAATTTGGACCTGGACTCGTGGGTTTTACAAATAGTGTCACAAGGGTACAAACTGGGGTTTCAAGACGTTCCCCCTCACCGATTGTTCAAATCGGCCTTAGTCAGCAGGGAGAAGGTTTTTATTCAAGCCTCTTCGTGCTCCCGAAGCCGGACGGCTCAGTCAGACCAATCTTAAATCTGAAATCCCTCAATTTCTACCTAAAGAAATTCAATTTCAAGATGGAATCTCTCAGGGTAGGGATCTCCAGTCCGGAGGAAGGAGATTTCATGGTTTTGGTAGACATAAGGATGCCTAATTACATGTTCCCGTTTAGCCACTGCATCAAGCTACCTGAGGTTTGCAATTCAGGATTGTCATTACCAATTTCAGACGTTGCCGTTTGGTCTGTCCACGGCTCCGAGGATTTTCACCAGGGTGATGGTGGAAATGATGGTTCTCCTTCGCAAGCAAGGAGTCACAATTATGCCGTACTTGGATGATCTCCTGATAAAGGCGAGATCCAGGGACCAGTTGGTGCAAAACATCTACTCTCCCTGACAGTTCTTCAACAACATGGTTGGCTCCTAAACTTGCCAAAATCGCAGTTGGTCCCAATGACGCGGTTGTTGTTTCTGGGAGTAATACTGGACACAGAAGAGGCTTTCTTCCAGTGGAAAGGCTATGGAGTTCCAGAGTCTGGTCAAACAAATTCTGAAACCAGCAAGAGTGTTAATCCATCAATGCATTCTGTTGCTGGGGAAGATGGTTGCGGCCTACGAGGCCATTCAGTTTGGCAGGTTCCATGCCAGAGTGTTCCAGTGGGACCTGTTGGACAAGTGGTCCGGATCCCACCTACACATGCACCGGAGGATAATCCTGTCTTCCAAGACCAGAATCTTACTCCATTGGTGGCTGCACAGTTCTCACCTCCTAGAGGGGCGATGGTTCGGGATCCAGGACTGGATCCTAGGGACCATGGATGCAACCCTTCGAGGCTGGGGAGCAGTCACACAGGGGGAAAACATCCAAGGAAGATGGTCAAGTCTTCCTTGGATGTTTTCATCTCCACATAAATGTTCTGGAGTTAAGGGCCATTTAATAACTGCAGACACAGTACGCACTGGGACGGGTGCCCAGCATCCTCTACGGACTAAGAGAAAAGGATTTACCGGCAGGTATTAAAATCCTATTTTCTCTAATGTCCTAGAGGATGCTGGGGACTCCGTAAGGACCATGGGGATAGATAGGCTCCGCAGGAGACATGGGTACTTTAAGAAAGACTTTAGTTCTGGGTGTGCACTGGCTCCTCCCTCTATGCCCCTCCTCCAGACCTCAGTTTGATACTGTGCCCAGTGGAGACTGGGTGCTTTTCAGGAGCTCTCCTGAGCTTTCTGACAGAAAGTATTTTGTTAGGTTTTTAATTTTCAGGGAGCACTGCTGGCAACAGACTCCCTCATCGAGGGACTGAGGGGAGAGAAGCAGCCCTACTCTCTGAGTTGCAAGGTCCTGCTTCTTAGGCTACTGGACACCATTAGCTCCAGAGGGATTGGTACGCAGGATCTCACCCTCGCCGTCCGTCCCAGAGCCGCGCCTCCGTCCCCCTTGCAGAGCCGGAAGATAGAAGCCGGGTGAGTATGAGAAGAAAAGAAGACTTCAGAGGCGGCAGAAGACTTCATGATCTTCACTGAAGTAACGCACAGCACTGCAGCTGTGCGCCATTGCTCCCATACACCTCACACACTCCGGTCACTGTAAGGGTGCAGGGCGCAGGGGGGGGGGGGCACCCTGGGCAGCAATATAAACCTCTTTTTGGCAAAAATATAACACATATACAGCCGGGCACTGTATATATGTATGAGCCCCCGCCAATTTTACAGTTTAAGCGGGACAGAAGCCTGCCGCCGAGGGTGCGGGGCTTCTCCCTCAGCACTCACCAGCGCCATTTTTTCTTCACAGCACCGCTGAGAGGAAGCTCCCCGGACTCTCCCCTGCTTATACCACGGTAGACAAGAGAGTTGAAAAGAGGGGGGGGGGGGCACATAATTTGGCGCAAATTACATGCTGCAGTACTACTGGGCAAACATTAAGTTACTGTGTATTCCTGGGTTATATAGCGCTGGGGTGTGTGCTGGCATACTCTCTCTCTGTCTCTCCAAAGGGCCTTGTGGGGAAACTGTCTTCAGAAAAAGCATTCCCTGTGTGTGTGGTGTGTCGGTACACGTGTGTCGACATGTCTGAGGAAGAAGGCTATATTAGAGAGGAGCAGGAGCAAATGAATGTGGTGTCTCCGCCGACAGCTGATTGGATGGATATGTGGAATGTTTTAAATGCTAGTGTAAACTCATTGCACAAAAGATTAGACAAGGCTGAAGCTTTGGGACAGTCAGGGTCTCAACCCATGCCTGATCCTATGTTGCAGGGACTGTCAGGGTCTCATAAGCGCCCACTATCCCAGATTGTTGACACAGATACAGACACGGATTCTGACTCCAGTGTCGATTACGATGATGCAAAGTTACAGCCAAAATTGGCAAAATCCATTCGATATATGATTATGGCAATAAAAGATGTTTTGCACATCAGAGAGGAACCCCCTGTCCCTGACAAGAGGGTACATATGTACAAGGTGAAAAAGCCTGAGGTAACCTTTGAGGGGTTCACACGAGCTGAACGAGTTATGTGAAAAAGCTTGGGAATCTCCAGATAAAAGACTGCAGATTTCCAAAAGGATTCTTATGGCGTATCCTTTCCCATCAATGGATAGGTTACGATGGGAATCCTCCCCTAGGGTGGACAAAGCATTAACACGCTTATCCAAGAAGGTAGCCCTCCCGTCCCAGTATACGGCTACCCTCAAAGAGTCTGCTGACCGCAAACAGGAGATTACCCTGAAGTCCATTTATACACATTCAGGTACCTTACTCAGACCGGCAATTGCGTCGGCCTGGGTGTGTAGTGCTGTAGCGGCATGGACGGATACCTTATCTGAGGGGATGGATACCCTAGATAAGGATACTATTTTATTGACCCTGGGGCATATAAGAGATGCTGTCCTATATATGTGTGTATGCAAACTACAGGTGGTGCTGCAGGGCTCACACCCTTTTACTTGTCTTGTAGAGCAACTCTGGAGCTGTTTCTGGGTCCAGCTGCTGCAAGAAATCAGCTTGAATGCTTCAGGGGCTGGGGCATGGCCAACATGAGCCCACACTGATGGGGGGTGGTGGTGTATAAAGCGATTTAGGGGTCATCCAAGCGCAACCCCACAAAGGCCGCCATGCCCTGCGTGACCCTTTTCTCTTTTCATATGCAGACGAGGGTTGCAGCCAACTATGCCCACTGCTTGGATGACATCACTATATGCAAATCCATCTGCTGCAGGCCTTCCCCCAGGAATGCTTGCAGTAGTTGTTGCATTTGGTTTGTTGTTAGGGGGTGCTTCAGTATTAGGCAGCCTTCTGCCCTCCCACATTCGTCTGAAAATGTGTTCTCCCTGCAGTTGTTGTTCCCAGATGAGAGTTCCCTTGTGCTTCCTCAGTTGAATCTCCTTAACTTGACAGGGGTGTGCCCGAGCAGCCGCCCTCCACAGCCCTATCCCAACACATACTTATCTTGCATATGAGATCTCTTGATCATGAAGATAGTTCTCACAGGGTGAGTTTCTTCCATTACATTTTAAAGTAGGAAGGTACAAATTACATATTCAAATTACATATATGTGCTGGATTCAAATGTTTTCCCCCCTTCCTTTCTCAATTGTGCCCATCAGCAGCTATTCTAATGTTGCTGCCAATGGGTGTGACGCATTCATTTCTTCTGTGGGGTACACTGGACTCCACAAGGATTCACATTGTATGTACACCAGAGTAGGATCTTGATCTGAGGCACCCACAGGCTCAAAGCTTTTGACTGTTCCCAAGATGCTCAGCGCCCCCTCCTCTATAACCTCGCTTCCATGAACAGGGAGCTCAGTTTGTAGTTGGTGCCTTCAGTAGCAGGCCACTTAACAGGGGGCTGCCTCAGGCAGCCTATTCTTAGCTATTAATTTTGGCAAGAAAAGAATAACTTTTTTTATAAGAATCTACAAGGGCTGCAGCAGGCTAGGTCTAATAGACCTCTTTACTGCAGCTCCATCACTCCCAGTGGCGCAGTATACTCCCGTGCCCCGGTTGCTGGGTCACTGCAGCGGAGGCTCCGGTTTCTTCCTAAGGTCAGTCACACACACACCGCCCTCCGGGATCACGAGGCCGCTGATGGGGGCGGGCCGTGTGCGCACTGGCGTGGACACTGATTACTGGGCAGCCGCTCCACTAGCCACCAGGGACAGTTAAGGAGCACAGCTCTGGGGGTTTTTCTCCTATATTAACCCCATTTTGTACTACCCGCAGTGCATTGTGATAGGTAATGGGGCCTGATTCAGGTTGGATCGCAATCCAACTGCAAAAACTGCTAAGAGCATACGCATCCGCCTGCATTTTCTGCGGCACCCCGCAGATAATGCGATCACCTCTGCCTGTGAATCGGTGAAGGGGGGGGGGGGAGGGGGGTCAACAACACTCCATTTCCAAGTCGGAGATGGAGCGGTGCGGGGGCACGGTTTCAAAATGGGGTCGGCAACGGAGAAACAGGAGGCGTGGTCAGAGCAGCTGCATGACATCACATGGGCCGGACTCTGCCAGTGGAGCCCCAGCGTCATGAGGTAGATTTTGTAGAGGCCGGGGAGGACTTCTGTTCCTGGGAACTAGCTGTGTTGTGCAGCTTTATTCCTCTGCCCCTACCTCTGGCAAGAAAGGACGCACCTCGCACTTTCTTGTTTCTTTGTGACCGAAAGGACTGCATTTGATAATGCGGAGCTTTCTTATGCTGTGAGGGAACATAAGGTAAAAAATTTGATTTTCCAACTGTAGCTGTGCGTGTTAATGCTTTGTCCATCCTACGGGAGGATTTCCATCGTAACCTATCCGTTGATGGAAAAGGATACGCCATAAGAATCCTTTTGGAAATCTGCAGTCTTTTATCTGGAGATTCCCAAGCTTTTTCACATAACTCGTTCAGCTCGTGTGACCCCCTCAAAGGTTACCTCAGGCTTCTTTCCCTTGTACATATGTACCCTCTTGTCAGGGACAGGGGGTTCCTCTGTGATGTGCAAAACATCTTTTATTGCCATAATCATATATCGAATGGATTTTGCCAATTTTGGCTGTAACTTTGCATCATCGTAATCGACACTGGAGTCAGAATCCGTGTCGGTATCTGTGTCAACAATCTGGGATAGTGGGCGCTTATGAGACCCTGACAGTCCCTGCAACATAGGATCAGGCATGGGTTGAGTCCCTGACTGTCCCAAAGCTTCAGCCTTGTCTAATCTTTTGTACAATGAGTTTACACTAGCATTTAAAACATTCCACATATCCATCCAATCAGGTGTCAGCGGAGACACCACATTAATTTGCTCCCGCTCCTCTCTAATATAGCCTTCTTCCTCAGACATGTCGACACATGTGTACCGACACACCACACACACAGGGAATACTTTTTCTGAAGACAGTTTCCCCACAAGGCCCTTTGGAGAGACAGAGAGAGAGTATGCCAGCACACTCCCCAGCGCTATATAACCCAGGAATAACACAGTAACTTAATGTTTGTCCAGTAGCGCTGCTGTATGTAATTTGCGCCGAATTATGTGCCCCCCCTCTCTTTTCAACCCTCTTCTCTACCGTGGTATAAGCAGGGGAGAGTCCGGGGAGCTTCCTCTCAGCGGTGCTGAGGAGAAAAAATGGCGCTGGTGAGTGCTGAGGGAGAAGCCCCGCCCCCTCGGCGGCGGGCTTCTGTCCCGCTTAAACTGTAAAATTGGTGGGGGCTCATACATATATACAGTGCCCAGCTGTATATATGTTATATTTTTGCCAAAAAGAGGTTTATATTGCTGCCCAGGGCGCCCCCCCTGCGCCCTGCACCCTTACAGTGACCGGAGTATGTGAGGTGTATGGGAGCAATGGCGCACAGCTGCAGTGCTGTGCGCTACCTCAGTGAAGATCATGAACTCTGTGGAGCCCGTCTATCCCCATGGTCCTTACGGAGTCCCCAGCATCCTCTAGGACGTTAGAGAAACTAGGATTTTAATACCTACCGGTAAATCCTTTTCTCTTAGTCTGTTGAGGATGCTGGGCACCCGTCCCAGTGTGTACTGTGTCTGCAGTTATTAAATGGCCCTTAACTCCAGAACATTTATGTGGAGACAACTTTCCTGACTTGACCATCTTCCTTGGACGTTTTAGATGAATGCTTATTAGCCTTTGTCAGTATGGACTTTTGCAAAATGTCTCTGTGGCGCAATCAGTTAGTATGTACGGCTATTAACCATAAGGTTGGTGGTTCAATCCCACCCAGGGACCTAATTTCCCTTGTTATCAGATTTTGGTGATCTTTAAGTAGACAAGTCAAATTTCATACCCCCTGTTATTGTGTAGGGTACCTGGCCTTCTCTGATGTTATCAGAGTTAGATTTGATTCAGTGATTTTATAAAAAAAGCTAGGAAGCACAATTTAGCAGTGGGTTGCAGAGAAAAAAAATATGCTGGCAGAAAAATCCAATTGAGTGATTAAACAGCTCTTTATTTTCTGGCTTTATTTTTATGCTAACAAATTTGTTCTCTGAAAAGTGTCCACAAAGCCAAGTCTCTGATTAACACCTTTGTAAGGATGGTTTTTCACCTATTACTAAATTAAACTTGCTTCATTGGAAAGGCAGCAAGATGCATCCTCATTTCAATGTCTACTGAAATAATACAGGTTGACACCAGGAAACATTAACGCCACTGCATCCTTGCTGCTTTCTCATGTGGAAGTCTGTTTAATGTGAAAACAAGGTGATATCTAATTAGCACACAGGTAAGGAATTAAGAAAATCTTTATTTAAGGGTGAAGATGTTTCTCACAAAATCGTTGCCCCAATGCATCATTGAAATTCAAGCTGGAAAGATGATTTTAATATATCACTTGTACATTTTGTATTGCTCTTCTGGTGACAATGTAGTTTGTTTTTGTCAATTACCATTTTAATAATAGGGTAAAGAAAATGAAGTGGATTTTTGAAAGAAAACAATACTGTCAATATACTATTAAAACAAATTAAAATGGTAAAAGTTATTGTACTTAAAGTAAAAATAAAAGAGCCAAAATATCAATCCCAGTTTTGGAATACTTTAATTAACAAACAAAAAAATGCATATAGCAGAGGATAGTTTCAATCTGCCTACCTCTGGGTTATGGGCCCAGCATGCTTCCATTGCTGTACTCTGCTGCACATGTAAGTGCAAGAGATCCTGAAGCACTCACTCATCATGGGAAAGTACCAATGTGTTTCTTCGTTGGTTGATAGAAGAAACATCTTACAAAAACTCTCCAGATTATTGACTTTATTAAGTTTTTCTAGGAAACGTTTTAGATGAATGCTTATTAGCCTTTGTCAGTATGTACTGTTTGCAAAGTGTCTCTGTGGCGCAATCAGTTAGTGTGTACGGCTATTAACCAAAAGGTTGGTGGTTCAATCCCACCCAGGGACGTAATTGACCTTGTTATCAGATTTTGGTGATATTTAAGAAGACAAGTCAAAATTTCAAACCCCCTCTTATTGTGTAGGGTACCTGGCCTTCTCTGATGTAATCAGAGTTAGATTTGATTCAGTGATTTTATAAAAACAGCTAGGAAGCACAATTTAGCAGTGGTTTGCAGAGAAAAAAAATATGCTGGCAGAAAATCCAATTGAGTGATTAAACAGCTCTTAATTTTCTTGCTTTATTTTTATGCTAACAAATTTGTTCTCTGAAAAGTGTCCACAAAGCCAAGTCTCTGATTAACACCTTTGTAGGGATGGTTTTTCACCTATTACTAAATTAAACTTGCTTCATTGGAAAGGCAGCAAGATGCATCCTCATTTCAATGTCTACTGAAATAATACAGGTTGACACCAGGAAACATTAACGCCACTGCATCCTTGCTGCTTTCTCATGTGGAAGTCTGTTTAATGTGAAAACAAGGTGATATCTAATTAGCACACAGGTAAGGAATTACGAAAATCTTTATTTAAGGGTGAAGATGTTTCTCACAAAATTGTTGCCCCAATGCATCATTGAAATTCAAGCTGGAAAGATGATTTTAATATATCACTTGTACATTTTGTATTGCTCTTCTGGTGACAATGTAGTTTTTTTTGTCAATTACCATTTTAATAACAGGGTAAAGAAAATTAAGTGGATTTTTGAAAGAAAACTATACTGTCAATATACTATTAAAACAAATTAAAATGGTAAAAGTTATTGTACTTAAAGTAAAAATAAAAGAGCAAAAATATCAATCCCAGTTTTGATTACTTAAATTAACAAAAAAAATGCATATAGCAAAGGATAGTTTCAATCTGCCTACCTCTGGGTTATGGGTCCAGCATGCTTCCATTGCAGTACTCTGCTGCACATGTAAGTGCAAGAGATCCTGAAGCACTCACTCATCATGGGAAAGTACCAATGTGTTTATTCGTTAGTTGATGGAAGAAACATCTTACAAAAACTCTCCAGATTATTGATTTTTTAATGTTTTTCTAGGAAACGTTCCAGATGTATGCTTATTAGCCTTTGTCAGTAGGCACTTTTTGCAAAGTGTCTCTGTGGCGCAATCGGTTAGTGTGTTTGGCAATTAACCAAAAGGTTGGTGGTTCAATCCCACCCAGGGACCTAATTTCCCTTGTTATCAGATTTTGGTGATCTTTAAGTAGACAAGTCAAAATTTCAAACCCCCTGTTACGGTGTAGGGTACCTGGCCTTCTCTGATGTAATCAGAGTTAGATTTGATTCAGTGATTTTATAAAAACAGCTAGGAAGCACAATTTAGCAGTGGGTTGCAGAGAAAAAAAATATGCTGGCAGAAAAATCCAATTGAGTGATTAAACAGCTCTTCATTTTCTGGCTTTATTTTTATGCTAACAAATTTGTTCTCTGAAAAGTGTCCACAAAGCCAAGTCTCTGATTAACACCTTTGTAAGGATGGTTTTTCACCTATTACTAAATTAAACTTGCTTCATTGGAAAGGCAGCAAGATGCATCCTCATTTCAATGTCTACTGAAATAATACAAGTTGACACCAGGAAACATTAACGCCACTGCATCCTTGCTGCTTTCTCATGTGGAAGTCTGTTTAATATGAAATCAAGGTGATATCTAATTAGCACACAGGTAAGGAATTAAGAAAATCTTTATTTAAGGGTGAAGATGTTTCTCACAAAATCGTTGCCCCAATGCATCATTGAAATTCAAGCTGGAAAGATGATTTTAATATATCACTTGTACATTTTGTATTGCTCTTCTGGTGACAATGTAGTTTGTTTTTGTCAATTACCATTTTAATAATAGGGTAAAGAAAATGAAGTGGATTTTTGAAAGAAAACAATACTGTCAATATACTATTAAAACAAATTAAAATGGTAAAAGTTATTGTACTTAAAGTAAAAATAAAAGAGCCAAAATATCAATCCCAGTTTTGGAATACTTTAATTAACAAACAAAAAAATGCATATAGCAGAGGATAGTTTCAATCTGCCTACCTCTGGGTTATGGGCCCAGCATGCTTCCATTGCTGTACTCTGCTGCACATGTAAGTGCAAGAGATCCTGAAGCACTCACTCATCATGGGAAAGTACCAATGTGTTTCTTCGTTGGTTGATAGAAGAAACATCTTACAAAAACTCTCCAGATTATTGACTTTATTAAGTTTTTCTAGGAAACGTTTTAGATGAATGCTTATTAGCCTTTGTCAGTATGTACTGTTTGCAAAGTGTCTCTGTGGCGCAATCAGTTAGTGTGTATGGCTATTAACCAAAAGGTTGGTGGTTCAATCCCACCCAGGGACGTAATTGACCTTGTTATCAGATTTTGGTGATATTTAAGAAGACAAGTCAAAATTTCAAACCCCCTCTTATTGTGTAGGGTACCTGGCCTTCTCTGATGTAATCAGAGTTAGATTTGATTCAGTGATTTTATAAAAACAGCTAGGAAGCACAATTTAGCAGTGGTTTGCAGAGAAAAAAAATATGCTGGCAGAAAATCCAATTGAGTGATTAAACAGCTCTTAATTTTCTTGCTTTATTTTTATGCTAACAAATTTGTTCTCTGAAAAGTGTCCACAAAGCCAAGTCTCTGATTAACACCTTTGTAGGGATGGTTTTTCACCTATTACTAAATTAAACTTGCTTCATTGGAAAGGCAGCAAGATGCATCCTCATTTCAATGTCTACTGAAATAATACAGGTTGACACCAGGAAACATTAACGCCACTGCATCCTTGCTGCTTTCTCATGTGGAAGTCTGTTTAATGTGAAAACAAGGTGATATCTAATTAGCACACAGGTAAGGAATTACGAAAATCTTTATTTAAGGGTGAAGATGTTTCTCACAAAATTGTTGCCCCAATGCATCATTGAAATTCAAGCTGGAAAGATGATTTTAATATATCACTTGTACATTTTGTATTGCTCTTCTGGTGACAATGTAGTTTTTTTTGTCAATTACCATTTTAATAACAGGGTAAAGAAAATTAAGTGGATTTTTGAAAGAAAACTATACTGTCAATATACTATTAAAACAAATTAAAATGGTAAAAGTTATTGTACTTAAAGTAAAAATAAAAGAGCAAAAATATCAATCCCAGTTTTGATTACTTAAATTAACAAAAAAAATGCATATAGCAAAGGATAGTTTCAATCTGCCTACCTCTGGGTTATGGGTCCAGCATGCTTCCATTGCAGTACTCTGCTGCACATGTAAGTGCAAGAGATCCTGAAGCACTCACTCATCATGGGAAAGTACCAATGTGTTTATTCGTTAGTTGATGGAAGAAACATCTTACAAAAACTCTCCAGATTATTGATTTTTTAATGTTTTTCTAGGAAACGTTCCAGATGTATGCTTATTAGCCTTTGTCAGTAGGCACTTTTTGCAAAGTGTCTCTGTGGCGCAATCGGTTAGTGTGTTTGGCTATTAACCGAAAGGTTGGTGGTTCAATCCCACCCAGGGACCTAATTTCCCTTGTTATCAGATTTTGGTGATCTTTAAGTAGACAAGTCAAAATTTCAAACCCCCTGTTACGGTGTAGGGTACCTGGCCTTCTCTGATGTAATCAGAGTTAGATTTGATTCAGTGATTTTATAAAAACAGCTAGGAAGCACAATTTAGCAGTGGGTTGCAGAGAAAAAAAATATGCTGGCAGAAAAATCCAATTGAGTGATTAAACAGCTCTTCATTTTCTGGCTTTATTTTTATGCTAACAAATTTGTTCTCTGAAAAGTGTCCACAAAGCCAAGTCTCTGATTAACACCTTTGTAAGGATGGTTTTTCACCTATTACTAAATTAAACTTGCTTCATTGGAAAGGCAGCAAGATGCATCCTCATTTCAATGTCTACTGAAATAATACAAGTTGACACCAGGAAACATTAACGCCACTGCATCCTTGCTGCTTTCTCATGTGGAAGTCTGTTTAATATGAAAACAAGGTGATATCTAATTAGCACACAGGTAAGGAATTAAGAAAATCTTTATTTAAGGGTGAAGATGTTTCTCACAAAATCGTTGCCCCAATGCATCATTGAAATTCAAGCTGGAAAGATGATTTTAATATATCACTTGTACATTTTGTATTGCTCTTCTGGTGACAATGTAGTTTGTTTTTGTCAATTACCATTTTAATAATAGGGTAAAGAAAATGAAGTGGATTTTTGAAAGAAAATAATACTGTCAATATACTATTAAAACAAATTAAAATGGTAAAAGTTATTGTACTTTAAGTAAAAATAAAAGAGCCAAAATATCAATCCCAGTTTTGGATTACTTTAATTAACAAAGAAAAATGCATATAGCAGAAGATAGTTTCAATCTGCCTACCTCTGGGTTATGGGCCCAGCATGCTTCCATTGCTGTACTCTGCTGCACATGTAAGTGCAAGAGATCCTGAAGCACTCACTCATCATGGGAAAGTACCAATGTGTTTCTTCGTTGGTTGATGGAAGAAACATCTTACAAAAACTCTCCAGATTATTGACTTTTTAAAGTTTTTCTAGGAAACGTTTTAGATGAATGCTTATTAGCCTTTGTCAGTATGTACTTTTGCAAAGTGTCTCTGTGGCGCAATCAGTTAGTATGTACGGCTATTAACCAAAAGGTTGGTGGTTCAATCCCACCCAGGGACCTAATTGACCTTGTTATCAGATTTTGGTGATTTTTAAGTAGACAAGTCAAAATTTCAAACCCCCTGTTATGGTGTAGGGTACCTGGCCTTCTCTGATGTAATCAGAGTTAGATTTGATTCAGTGATTTTATAAAAACAGCTAGGAAGCACAATTTAGCAGTGGTTTGCAGAGAAAAAAAATATGCTGGCAGAAAAATCCAATTGAGTGATTAAACAGCTCTTTATTTTCTGGCTTTATTTTTATGCTAACAAATTTGTTCTCTGAAAAGTGTCCACAAAGCCAAGTCTCTGATTAACACCTTTGTAAGGATGGTTTTTCACCTATTACTAAATTAAACTTGCTTCATTGGAAAGGCAGCAAGATGCATCCTCATTTCAATGTCTACTGAAATAATACAGGTTGACACCAGGAAACATTAACGCCACTGCATCCTTGCTGCTTTCTCATGTGGAAGTCTGTTTAATGTGAAAACAAGGTGATATCTAATTAGCACACAGGTAAGGAATTAAGAAAATCTTTATTTAAGGGTGAAGATGTTTCTCACAAAATCGTTGCCCCAATGCATCATTGAAATTCAAGCTGGAAAGATGATTTTAATATATCACTTGTACATTTTGTATTGCTCTTCTGGTGACAATGTAGTTTGTTTTTGTCAATTACCATTTTAATAATAGGGTAAAGAAAATTAAGTGGATTTTTGAAAGAAAACAATACTGTCAATATACTATTAAAACAAATTAAAATGGTAAAAGTTATTGTACTTTAAGTAAAAATAAAAGAGCCAAAATATCAATCCCAGTTTTGGATTACTTTAATTAACAAACAAAAAAATGCATATAGCAGAGGATAGTTTCAATCTGCCTACCTCTGGGTTATGGGCCCAGCATGCTTCCATTGCTGTACTCTGCTGCACATGTAAGTGCAAGAGATCCTGAAGCACTCACTCATCATGGGAAAGTACCAATGTGTTTCTTCGTTGGTTGATAGAAGAAACATCTTACAAAAACTCTCCAGATTATTGACTTTTTTAAGTTTTTCTAGGAAACGTTTTAGATGAATGCTTATTAGCATTTGTCAGTATGTACTTTTGCAAAGTGTCTCTGTGGCGCAATCAGTTAGTGTGTACGGCTATTAACCAAAAGGTTGGTGGTTCAATCCCACCCAGGGACGTACTTGACCTTGTTATCAGATTTTGGTGATCTTTAAGTAGACAAGTCAAATTTCATACCCCCTGTTATGGTGTAGGGTACCTGGCCTTCTCTGATGTAATCAGAGTTAGATTTGATTAAGTGATTTTATAAAAACATCTAGGAAGCACAATTTAGCAGTGGGTTGCAGAGAAAAAGAAATATGCTGGCAAAAAAATCAAATTGCGTGATTAAACAGCTCTTCATTTTCTGGCTTTATTTTTATGCTAACAAATTTGTTCTCTGAAAAGTGTCCACAAAGCCAAGTCTCTGATTAACACCTTTGTAGGGATGGTTTTTCACCTATTACTAAATTAAACTTGCTTCATTGGAAAGGCAGCAAGATGTATCCTCATTTCAATGTCTACTGAAATAATACAGGTTGACACCAGGAAACATTAACGCCACTGCATCCTTGCTGCTTTCTCATGTGGAAGTCTGTTTAATGTGAAAACAAGGTGATATCTAATTAGCACACAGGTAAGGAATTAAGAAAATCTTTATTTAAGGGTGAAGATGTTTCTCACAAAATTGTTGACCCAATGCATCATTGAAATTCAAGCTGGAAAGATGATTTTAATATATCACTTGTACATTTTGTATTGCTCTTCTGGTGACAATGTAGTTTGTTTTTGTCAATTACCATTTTAATAATAGGGTAAAGAAAATGAAGTGGATTTTTGAAAGAAAACAATACTGTCAATATACTATTAAAACAAATTAAAATGGTAAAAGTTATTGTACTTTAAGTAAAAATAAAAGAGACAAAATATCAATCCCAGTTTTGGATTACTTTAATTAACAAAAAAAAATGCATATAGCAGAGGATAGTTTCAATCTGCCTACCTCTGGGTTATGGGCCCAGCATGCTCCCATTGCAGTACTCTGCTGCACATGTAAGTGCAAGAGATCCTGAAGCACTCACTCATCATGGGAAAGTACCAAATGTGTTTCTTCGTTGGTTGATGGAAGAAACATCTTACAAAAACTCTCCAGATTATTGACTTTTTAAAGTTTTTCTAGGAAACGTTTTAGATGAATGCTTATTAGCCTTTGTCAGTATGGACTTTTGCAAAGTGTCTCTGTGGCGCAATCAGTTAGTATGTACGGCTATTAACCATAAGGTTGGTGGTTCAATCCCACCCAGGGACCTAATTGACCTTGTTATCAGATTTTGGTGAACTTTAAGTAGACAAGTCAAATTTCATACCCCCTGTTATTGTGTAGGGTACCTGGCCTTCTCTGATGTTATCAGAGTTAGATTTGATTCAGTGATTTTATAAAAAAAGCTAGGAAGCACAATTTAGCAGTGGGTTGCAGAGAAAAAAAATATGCTGTCAGAAAAATCCAATTGAGTGATTAAACAGCTCTTTATTTTCTGGCTTTATTTTTATGCTAACAAATTTGTTCTCTGAAAAGTGTCCACAAAGCCAAGTCTCTGATTAACACCTTTGTAAGGATGGTTTTTCACCTATTACTAAATTAAACTTGCTTCATTGGAAAGGCAGCAAGATGCATCCTCATTTCAATGTCTACTGAAATAATACAGGTTGACACCAGGAAACATTAACGCCACTGCATCCTTGCTGCTTTCTCATGTGGAAGTCTGTTTAATGTGAAAACAAGGTGATATCTAATTAGCACACAGGTAAGGAATTAAGAAAATCTTTATTTAAGGGTGAAGATGTTTCTCACAAAATCGTTGCCCCAATGCATCATTGAAATTCAAGCTGGAAAGATGATTTTAATATATCACTTGTACAGTTTGTATTGCTCTTCTGGTGACAATGTAGTTTGTTTTTGTCAATTACCATTTTAATAATAGGGTAAAGAAAATGAAGTGGATTTTTGAAAGAAAACAATACTGTCAATATACTATTAAAACAAATTAAAATGGTAAAAGTTATTGTACTTTAAGTAAAAATAAAAGAGCCAAAATATCAATCCCAGTTTTGGAATACTTTAATTAACAAACAAAAAAATGCATATAGCAGAGGATAGTTTCAATCTGCCTACCTCTGGGTTATGGGCCCAGCATGCTTCCATTGCTGTACTCTGCTGCACATGTAAGTGCAAGAGATCCTGAAGCACTCACTCATCATGGGAAAGTACCAATGTGTTTCTTCGTTGGTTGATAGAAGAAACATCTTTATTTAAGGGTGAAGATGTTTCTCACAAAATTGTTGCCCCAATGCATCATTGAAATTCAAGCTGGAAAGATGATTTTAATATATCACTTGTACATTTTGTATTGCTCTTCTGGTGACAATGTAGTTTTTTTTGTCAATTACCATTTTAATAACAGGGTAAAGAAAATTAAGTGGATTTTTGAAAGAAAACTATACTGTCAATATACTATTAAAACAAATTAAAATGGTAAAAGTTATTGTACTTTAAGTAAAAATAAAAGAGCAAAAATATCAATCCCAGTTTTGATTACTTAAATTAACAAAAAAAATGCATATAGCAAAGGATAGTTTCAATCTGCCTACCTCTGGGTTATGGGTCCAGCATGCTTCCATTGCAGTACTCTGCTGCACATGTAAGTGCAAGAGATCCTGAAGCACTCACTCATCATGGGAAAGTACCAATGTGTTTATTCGTTAGTTGATGGAAGAAACATCTTACAAAAACTCTCCAGATTATTGATTTTTTAATGTTTTTCTAGGAAACGTTCCAGATGTATGCTTATTAGCCTTTGTCAGTAGGCACTTTTTGCAAAGTGTCTCTGTGGCGCAATCGGTTAGTGTGTTTGGCTATTAACCGAATACCCCCTGTTATTGTGTAGGGTACCTGGCCTTCTCTGATGTTATCAGAGTTAGATTTGATTCAGTGATTTTATAAAAAAAGCTAGGAAGCACAATTTAGCAGTGGGTTGCAGAGAAAAAAAATATGCTGGCAGAAAAATCCAATTGAGTGATTAAACAGCTCTTTATTTTCTGGCTTTATTTTTATGCTAACAAATTTGTTCTCTGAAAAGTGTCCACAAAGCCAAGTCTCTGATTAACACCTTTGTAAGGATGGTTTTTCACCTATTACTAAATTAAACTTGCTTCATTGGAAAGGCAGCAAGATGCATCCTCATTTCAATGTCTACTGAAATAATACAGGTTGACACCAGGAAACATTAACGCCACTGCATCCTTGCTGCTTTCTCATGTGGAAGTCTGTTTAATGTGAAAACAAGGTGATATCTAATTAGCACACAGGTAAGGAATTAAGAAAATCTTTATTTAAGGGTGAAGATGTTTCTCACAAAATCGTTGCCCCAATGCATCATTGAAATTCAAGCTGGAAAGATGATTTTAATATATCACTTGTACAGTTTGTATTGCTCTTCTGGTGACAATGTAGTTTGTTTTTGTCAATTACCATTTTAATAATAGGGTAAAGAAAATGAAGTGGATTTTTGAAAGAAAACAATACTGTCAATATACTATTAAAACAAATTAAAATGGTAAAAGTTATTGTACTTTAAGTAAAAATAAAAGAGCCAAAATATCAATCCCAGTTTTGGAATACTTTAATTAACAAACAAAAAAATGCATATAGCAGAGGATAGTTTCAATCTGCCTACCTCTGGGTTATGGGCCCAGCATGCTTCCATTGCTGTACTCTGCTGCACATGTAAGTGCAAGAGATCCTGAAGCACTCACTCATCATGGGAAAGTACCAATGTGTTTCTTCGTTGGTTGATAGAAGAAACATCTTTATTTAAGGGTGAAGATGTTTCTCACAAAATTGTTGCCCCAATGCATCATTGAAATTCAAGCTGGAAAGATGATTTTAATATATCACTTGTACATTTTGTATTGCTCTTCTGGTGACAATGTAGTTTTTTTTGTCAATTACCATTTTAATAACAGGGTAAAGAAAATTAAGTGGATTTTTGAAAGAAAACTATACTGTCAATATACTATTAAAACAAATTAAAATGGTAAAAGTTATTGTACTTTAAGTAAAAATAAAAGAGCAAAAATATCAATCCCAGTTTTGATTACTTAAATTAACAAAAAAAATGCATATAGCAAAGGATAGTTTCAATCTGCCTACCTCTGGGTTATGGGTCCAGCATGCTTCCATTGCAGTACTCTGCTGCACATGTAAGTGCAAGAGATCCTGAAGCACTCACTCATCATGGGAAAGTACCAATGTGTTTATTCGTTAGTTGATGGAAGAAACATCTTACAAAAACTCTCCAGATTATTGATTTTTTAATGTTTTTCTAGGAAACGTTCCAGATGTATGCTTATTAGCCTTTGTCAGTAGGCACTTTTTGCAAAGTGTCTCTGTGGCGCAATCGGTTAGTGTGTTTGGCTATTAACCGAATACCCCCTGTTATTGTGTAGGGTACCTGGCCTTCTCTGATGTTATCAGAGTTAGATTTGATTCAGTGATTTTATAAAAAAAGCTAGGAAGCACAATTTAGCAGTGGGTTGCAGAGAAAAAAAATATGCTGGCAGAAAAATCCAATTGAGTGATTAAACAGCTCTTTATTTTCTGGCTTTATTTTTATGCTAACAAATTTGTTCTCTGAAAAGTGTCCACAAAGCCAAGTCTCTGATTAACACCTTTGTAAGGATGGTTTTTCACCTATTACTAAATTAAACTTGCTTCATTGGAAAGGCAGCAAGATGCATCCTCATTTCAATGTCTACTGAAATAATACAGGTTGACACCAGGAAACATTAACGCCACTGCATCCTTGCTGCTTTCTCATGTGGAAGTCTGTTTAATGTGAAAACAAGGTGATATCTAATTAGCACACAGGTAAGGAATTAAGAAAATCTTTATTTAAGGGTGAAGATGTTTCTCACAAAATCGTTGCCCCAATGCATCATTGAAATTCAAGCTGGAAAGATGATTTTAATATATCACTTGTACAGTTTGTATTGCTCTTCTGGTGACAATGTAGTTTGTTTTTGTCAATTACCATTTTAATAATAGGGTAAAGAAAATGAAGTGGATTTTTGAAAGAAAACAATACTGTCAATATACTATTAAAACAAATTAAAATGGTAAAAGTTATTGTACTTTAAGTAAAAATAAAAGAGCCAAAATATCAATCCCAGTTTTGGAATACTTTAATTAACAAACAAAAAAATGCATATAGCAGAGGATAGTTTCAATCTGCCTACCTCTGGGTTATGGGCCCAGCATGCTTCCATTGCTGTACTCTGCTGCACATGTAAGTGCAAGAGATCCTGAAGCACTCACTCATCATGGGAAAGTACCAATGTGTTTCTTCGTTGGTTGATAGAAGAAACATCTTTATTTAAGGGTGAAGATGTTTCTCACAAAATTGTTGCCCCAATGCATCATTGAAATTCAAGCTGGAAAGATGATTTTAATATATCACTTGTACATTTTGTATTGCTCTTCTGGTGACAATGTAGTTTTTTTTGTCAATTACCATTTTAATAACAGGGTAAAGAAAATTAAGTGGATTTTTGAAAGAAAACTATACTGTCAATATACTATTAAAACAAATTAAAATGGTAAAAGTTATTGTACTTTAAGTAAAAATAAAAGAGCAAAAATATCAATCCCAGTTTTGATTACTTAAATTAACAAAAAAAATGCATATAGCAAAGGATAGTTTCAATCTGCCTACCTCTGGGTTATGGGTCCAGCATGCTTCCATTGCAGTACTCTGCTGCACATGTAAGTGCAAGAGATCCTGAAGCACTCACTCATCATGGGAAAGTACCAATGTGTTTATTCGTTAGTTGATGGAAGAAACATCTTACAAAAACTCTCCAGATTATTGATTTTTTAATGTTTTTCTAGGAAACGTTCCAGATGTATGCTTATTAGCCTTTGTCAGTAGGCACTTTTTGCAAAGTGTCTCTGTGGCGCAATCGGTTAGTGTGTTTGGCTATTAACCGAATACCCCCTGTTATTGTGTAGGGTACCTGGCCTTCTCTGATGTTATCAGAGTTAGATTTGATTCAGTGATTTTATAAAAAAAGCTAGGAAGCACAATTTAGCAGTGGGTTGCAGAGAAAAAAAATATGCTGGCAGAAAAATCCAATTGAGTGATTAAACAGCTCTTTATTTTCTGGCTTTATTTTTATGCTAACAAATTTGTTCTCTGAAAAGTGTCCACAAAGCCAAGTCTCTGATTAACACCTTTGTAAGGATGGTTTTTCACCTATTACTAAATTAAACTTGCTTCATTGGAAAGGCAGCAAGATGCATCCTCATTTCAATGTCTACTGAAATAATACAGGTTGACACCAGGAAACATTAACGCCACTGCATCCTTGCTGCTTTCTCATGTGGAAGTCTGTTTAATGTGAAAACAAGGTGATATCTAATTAGCACACAGGTAAGGAATTAAGAAAATCTTTATTTAAGGGTGAAGATGTTTCTCACAAAATCGTTGCCCCAATGCATCATTGAAATTCAAGCTGGAAAGATGATTTTAATATATCACTTGTACAGTTTGTATTGCTCTTCTGGTGACAATGTAGTTTGTTTTTGTCAATTACCATTTTAATAATAGGGTAAAGAAAATGAAGTGGATTTTTGAAAGAAAACAATACTGTCAATATACTATTAAAACAAATTAAAATGGTAAAAGTTATTGTACTTTAAGTAAAAATAAAAGAGCCAAAATATCAATCCCAGTTTTGGAATACTTTAATTAACAAACAAAAAAATGCATATAGCAGAGGATAGTTTCAATCTGCCTACCTCTGGGTTATGGGCCCAGCATGCTTCCATTGCTGTACTCTGCTGCACATGTAAGTGCAAGAGATCCTGAAGCACTCACTCATCATGGGAAAGTACCAATGTGTTTCTTCGTTGGTTGATAGAAGAAACATCTTACAAAAACTCTCCAGATTATTGACTTTATTAAGTTTTTCTAGGAAACGTTTTAGATGAATGCTTATTAGCCTTTGTCAGTATGTACTTTTGCAAAGTGTCTCTGTGGCGCAATCAGTTAGTGTGTACGGCTATTAACCAAAAGGTTGGTGGTTCAATCCCACCCAGGGACGTAATTGACCTTGTTATCAGATTTTGGTGATATTTAAGTAGACAAGTCAAAATTTCAAACCCCCTCTAATTGTGTAGGGTACCTGGCCTTCTCTGATGTAATCAGAGTTAGATTTGATTCAGTGATTTTATAAAAACAGCTAGGAAGCACAATTTAGCAGTGGTTTGCAGAGAAAAAAAATATGCTGGCATAAAAATCCAATTGAGTGATTAAACAGCTCTTAATTTTCTTGCTTTATTTTTATGCTAACAAATTTGTTCTCTGAAAAGTGTCCACAAAGCCAAGTCTCTGATTAACACCTTTGTAGGGATGGTTTTTCACCTATTACTAAATTAAACTTGCTTCATTGGAAAGGCAGCAAGATGCATCCTCATTTCAATGTCTACTGAAATAATACAGGTTGACACCAGGAAACATTAACGCCACTGCATCCTTGCTGCTTTCTCATGTGGAAGTCTGTTTAATGTGAAAACAAGGTGATATCTAATTAGCACACAGGTAAGGAATTACGAAAATCTTTATTTAAGGGTGAAGATGTTTCTCACAAAATTGTTGCCCCAATGCATCATTGAAATTCAAGCTGGAAAGATGATTTTAATATATCACTTGTACATTTTGTATTGCTCTTCTGGTGACAATGTAGTTTTTTTTGTCAATTACCATTTTAATAACAGGGTAAAGAAAATTAAGTGGATTTTTGAAAGAAAACTATACTGTCAATATACTATTAAAACAAATTAAAATGGTAAAAGTTATTGTACTTTAAGTAAAAATAAAAGAGCAAAAATATCAATCCCAGTTTTGATTACTTAAATTAACAAAAAAAATGCATATAGCAAAGGATAGTTTCAATCTGCCTACCTCTGGGTTATGGGTCCAGCATGCTTCCATTGCAGTACTCTGCTGCACATGTAAGTGCAAGAGATCCTGAAGCACTCACTCATCATGGGAAAGTACCAATGTGTTTATTCGTTAGTTGATGGAAGAAACATCTTACAAAAACTCTCCAGATTATTGATTTTTTAATGTTTTTCTAGGAAACGTTCTAGATGTATGCTTATTAGCCTTTGTCAGTAGGCACTTTTTGCAAAGTGTCTCTGTGGCGCAATCGGTTAGTGTGTTCGGCTATTAACCGAAAGGTTGGTGGTTCAATCCCACCCAGGGACCTAATTAAACTTGTGATCAGATTTTGGTGATATTTAAGTAGACAAGTCAAAATTTCAAACCCCCTCTTATGGTGTAGGGTACATGGCCTTCTCTGATGTAATCAGAGTTAGATTTGATTCAGTGATTTTATAAAAAAAACAGCTAGGAAGCACAATTTAGCAGTGGGTTGCAGAGAAAAAAAATATGCTGGCAGAAAAATCCAATCGAGTGATTAAACAGCTCTTCATTTTCTGGCTTTATTTTTATGCTAACAAATTTGTTCTCTGAAAAGTGTCCACAAAGCCAAGTCTCTGATTAACACCTTTGTAAGGATGGTTTTTCACCTATTACTAAATTAAACTTGCTTCATTGGAAAGGCAGCAAGATGCATCCTCATTTCAATGTCTACTGAAATAATACAAGTTGACACCAGGAAACATTAACGCCACTGCTTCCTTGCTGCTTTCTCATGTGGAAGTCTGTTTAATGTGAAAACAAGGTGATATCTAATTAGCACACAGGTAAGGAATTAAGAAAATCTTTATTTAAGGGTGAAGATGTTTCTCACAAATTTGTTGACCCAATGCATCATTGAAATTCAAGCTGGAAAGATGATTTTAATATATCACTTGTACATTTTGTATTGCTCTTCTGGTGACAATGTAGTTTGTTTTTGTCAATTACCATTTTAATAATAGGGTAAAGAAAATGAAGTGGATTTTTGAAAGAAAACAATACTGTCAATATACTATTAAAACAAATTAAAATGGTAAAAGTTATTGTACTTTAAGTAAAAATAAAAGAGACAAAATATCAATCCCAGTTTTGGATTACTTTAATTAACAAAAAAAAATGCATATAGCAGAGGATAGTTTCAATCTGCCTACCTCTGGGTTATGGGCCCATCATGCTTCCATTGCAGTACTCTGCTGCACATGTAAGTGCAAGAGATCCTGAAGCACTCACTCATCATGGGAAAGTACCAATGTGTTTCTTCGTTGGTTGATGGAAGAAACATCTTACAAAAACTCTCCAGATTATTGACTTTTTAAAGTTTTTCTAGGAAACGTTTTAGATGAATGCTTATTAGCCTTTGTCAGTATGTACTTTTGCAAAGTGTCTCTGTGGTGCAATCAGTTAGTATGTACGGCTATTAACCAAAAGGTTGGTGGTTCAATCCCACCCAGGGACCTAATTGACCTTGTTATCAGATTTTGGTGATTTTTAAGTAGACAAGTCAAAATTTCAAACCCCCTGTTATGGTGTAGGGTACCTGGCCTTCTCTGATGTAATCAGAGTTAGATTTGATTCAGTGATTTTATAAAAACAGCTAGGAAGCACAATTTAGCAGTGGTTTGCAGAGAAAAAAAATATGCTGGCAGAAAAATCCAATTGAGTGATTAAACAGCTCTTTATTTTCTGGCTTTATTTTTATGCTAACAAATTTGTTCTCTGAAAAGTGTCCACAAAGCCAAGTCTCTGATTAACACCTTTGTAAGGATGGTTTTTCACCTATTACTAAATTAAACTTGCTTCATTGGAAAGGCAGCAAGATGCATCCTCATTTCAATGTCTACTGAAATAATACAGGTTGACACCAGGAAACATTAACGCCACTGCATCCTTGCTGCTTTCTCATGTGGAAGTCTGTTTAATGTGAAAACAAGGTGATATCTAATTAGCACACAGGTAAGGAATTAAGAAAATCTTTATTTAAGGGTGAAGATGTTTCTCACAAAATCGTTGCCCCAATGCATCATTGAAATTCAAGCTGGAAAGATGATTTTAATATATCACTTGTACATTTTGTATTGCTCTTCTGGTGACAATGTAGTTTGTTTTTGTCAATTACCATTTTAATAATAGGGTTAAGAAAATTAAGTGGATTTTTGAAAGAAAACAATACTGTCAATATACTATTAAAACAAATTAAAATGGTAAAAGTTATTGTACTTTAAGTAAAAATAAAAGAGCCAAAATATCAATCCCAGTTTTGGATTACTTTAATTAACAAACAAAAAAATGCATATAGCAGAGGATAGTTTCAATCTGCCTACCTCTGGGTTATGGGCCCAGCATGCTTCCATTGCTGTACTCTGCTGCACATGTAAGTGCAAGAGATCCTGAAGCACTCACTCATCATGGGAAAGTACCAATGTGTTTCTTCATTGGTTGATAGAAGAAACATCTTACAAAAACTCTCCAGATTATTGACTTTTTTAAGTTTTTCTAGGAAACGTTTTAGATGAATGCTTATTAGCATTTGTCAGTATGGACTTTTGCAAAGTGTCTCTGTGGCGCAATCAGTTAGTGTGTACGGCTATTAATCAAAAGGTTGGTGGTTCAATTCCACCCAGGGACGTACTTGACCTTGTTATCAGATTTTGGTGATCTTTAAGTAGACAAGTCAAATTTCATACCCCCTGTTATGGTGTAGGGTACCTGGCCTTCTCTGATGTAATCAGAGTTAGATTTGATTCAGTGATTTTATAAAAACATCTAGGAAGCACAATTTAGCAGTGGGATGCAGAGAAAAAGAAATATGCTGGCAAAAAAATCAAATTGCGTGATTAAACAGCTCTTCATTTTCTGGCTTTATTTTTATGCTAACAAATTTGTTCTCTGAAAAGTGTCCACAAAGCCAAGTCTCTGATTAACACCTTTGTAAGGATGGTTTTTCACCTATTACTAAATTAAACTTTCTTCATTGGAAAGGCAGCAAGATGCATCCTCATTTCAATGGTAAGTCAACCTTCTTGCCCTATGTTCCCTGTCAACGGATGAAGACGCATCATTATCTACCGCAGTCATTTTGGCCCAATAGATATGCAAGAAGTTTAGATTCCCCTTTCTTTGCAGGTAGAGGAAGGAAAAGGAAGAGGTCTGTAGCCTCTTCAAGATCGCAGGACCAGAGATTGTCCTCTGCTTCTGCCAAATCCACTGCATGACACTGGGGCTTTCTTGCAGGAGCCCACACCAGTGGGGGCACGTCTAAAACTCTTCAGTCAGTTCTGGATTCATTCGGACCTGGACTCGTGGGTTTTACAAATAGTGTCCCAAGGGTACAAACTGGGGTTTCAAGACGTTCCCCCTCACCGATTGTTCAAATTGGCCTTATTCAGCAGGGAGAAGGTTTTTATTCAAGCCTCTTCGTGGTCCCGAAGCCGGACGGCTCAGTCAGACCAATCTTAAATCTGAAATCCCTCAATTTCTTCCTAAAGAAATTCAATTTCAAGATGGAATTTCTCAGGGCAGTGATCTCCAGTCCGGAGGACGGAGATTTCATGGTTTTGGTAGACATAAAGGATGCCTACTTACATGTTCCCATTTAGCCACTGCCTCAAGCTACCTAAGGTTTGCAATTCAGGATTGTCATTACCAATTTCAGACATTGCCGTTTGGTCTGTCCACGGCTCCGAGGATTTTCACCAGGGTGATGGCGGAAATTATGGTTCTCCTTCGCAAGCAAGGAGTCACAATTATCCCGTACTTGGATGATCTCCTGATAAAGGCGAGATCCAGGGACCAGTTGGTGCAAAACATTGCACTCTCCCTGACAGTTCTTCAACAACATGGTTGGCTCCTAAACTTGCCAAAATCGCAGTTGGTCCCAATGACGCGGTTGTTGTTTTTGGGAGTCATACTGTTAGGCGCCAGGGTCCGCTTGATGGTCTGCGCGGCCCGGCGCCTAGCAACTAGAGACGCCGTGCACGTACAGCCGCCGGCTCCCTAGCAACGCTAGACGCCGGGCGCGCTGAGCCGCACGGACCCTAGCAACGGGGACGCCACTGGCGGACCGCGTTCCCCGTTGCTAGGCTTTAGGAAATTAAGATATTCACCTGCTCTCTGGCCGTGCAGCAAGGCAGCTGCACGGCATTTATTCTAATCAGCCTTTAGCAGCTGATTGGAGGACTCCTTGTTAAATACACTCCCAGGGCTTCTCACAGACGCCGGTAATAGCTTCCTGCATGCTGCCTTTGTTTGCTGAGAGTCTGTTTCCAGTCCTGCTGTATCCGGTCATTCCAGTCCGCAGAAGTCCGGTATTCGGGAGTTGTCATCTCATCCCAAGAGGTCGTTTGGTTCCCTGGAGTCCTGACTGATCACCGTTTTATATCCAGTGGTGTTCGTGAGTTGCGGCTCTGCCGTGTGTTGCGGCTCAGCCGCTTTACCTTTTATATTTTGTGTTTGGAGCATTTGCGGAGGGTTCCGCTTCCACAAGTCCTCTCTGGTACTTGGCGGTGCCGGGTAGGAGAATTGGACAAGTGGATATTTTGGTTGTCCTTTTTCCTGGCGGTTTCTCCGCACATATTATAGTTTTGAGTTTGCTTAGCCCCTGGCCTGGTTGTTTAGTTAGAGGGCCTCTTGTTATCACCCTGTCTCAGGTTTCCCTTTGTCTCTCATTAAGACCGGGGGGCATCGAAGTTGGGCAGACATAATCCGCCCTTCAAACGCGGCTGCCAAGGGCTCAAGAAACCATAGTCTCGCAGGGGATTTCTGACAACACGGGTGAGACAACAGAGTTAGGGCGCAAGGGGCTATATTCCTGTCCTGCTCCCTTCCCCAGCATTCCGTTCCAGTGCTCCAGTCCTTGCCATAAGATCTTCTCTGACCAGAGTGCTGGAATCATAACATTATTACCGGCCATACCAAAACTTAAAATTAAACGGGGTTTAATTTTTTCTCATTCAGTTTTGTGAGAGTTTATCGGCCTCATGAATCCAACAGGTTTAGGGCCAAATCCTGGTCAGCTCTTAGTCAGCCAGATTCAAGAACTTACTCAGATGGTTCAGGATCTTTCTCTTCGGGTGAAGTCGCAGGAAGATCTTTTGCGAGCTTCCCCAAGGGTAGTCCATGAACCAAAGATGCATTTGCCTGACCGTTTTTCTGGTGATAGAAAAGAGTTTTTTTAATTTTAAAGAATCCTGTAAACTTTATTTTCGTTTAAGACCGACTTCCTCGGGTACTGAATCTCAGCGGGTCGGGTTTATTATTTCTTTGCTCCAGGGGGATCCTCAGACCTGGGCATTTGGTTTAAGAGCAGAGGATCCGGCATTGTTGTCAATTGACGCTTTTTTTGAGTCTTTAGGGCTCTTGTATGATGACCCTGATAGAGAGGCGTCCGCTGAAAGTCAGTTGCGCGCTCTCAGACAGGGTAGAAATCCTGCAGAGGTTTATTGTACGGAGTTTCGCCGTTGGTCGAACGACTGTGGCTGGAATGACCCAGCCCTGCGCAGTCAGTTTCGCCTCGGCTTATCAGAGTCTATAAAAGACAGTCTCCTTCAGTACCCCGCTCCTGAGACTCTCGATAAACTCATGGAGCTTTCTATTAAGATTGATCGTCGTCTCAGAGAGCGGAGGGCTGAAAAAGGAGCACCTGTAAGGTCAAGTCCGTGTGTATATTCCATTCCTGAAGACGTAGAGGAGACCATGCAGATGGGTCTCTCCCGGCTGTCTCCTGAAGAAAGAGCCAGAAGGCAAAATTCTGGTCTTTGTCTGTACTGTGGGGGTAAGGGACATTTTGCTCGTAATTGTCCGAACAAGTCGGGAAACGCTTTGACCAGGTGAATTGTGAGGGGGTTCACCTAGGTCTGCAGCTTATCTCCTCGAATAACTCCCTTTTAGTCCCAGTTAAAGTTTCCTTTGGCAGCCTCAGTTCTTTGGTGTCGGCTTTTGTTGACAGTGGAGCTGCAGGAAACTTTATGGATTTAACTTGGGCTAAGGCCTTAGGCATTCCTCAGTTACCTTTGGGTAGGTGTGTCACCATGCATGGCTTAGATGGGAGTCCGCTGTCTAATGGGATTATTTCTCTCCGTACACCCCCTGTACTACTTACAGTAGGAGCTCTACATTCCGAGAAAATCGAGTTCTTTCTTACACATTGCCCAGCAGTTCCAGTTGTTCTGGGTCACCCTTGGCTGGCCTTTCATAATCCCACCATTGATTGGCGGTCGGGGGAGATTTCACATTGGGGTACTTTTTGTGATAAGGAATGTATCACGTTTCCAGTCAGAGTAGCAGCTATCATTCCAGAACTCATTCCGGTGGAATACCAGGAGTTTGCTGATGTTTTCTCCAAAGGCAATGCGGACATTCTGCCTCCCCATCGGCCTTATGATTGTGCTATTGAGTTAATTCCTGGTGCCGCATTGCCAAAGGGAAGATTATATGCATTATCCGGGCCAGAAACTGCGGCTATGAATGATTATGTAAAGGAGAGCCTTGAGAAAGGATTTATTAGACCATCAAAATCTCCTTTAAGTGCAGGCTTCTTCTTTGTGGAGAAAAAGGATGGCTCGCTTAGACCTTGCATTGATTTTAGAGCCCTGAATAAGATCTCAGTTAAAAACACCTATCCTTTGCCGTTGATTTCTGTACTCTTTGATCAGTTACGTTCTGCTGTGATTTTTTCTAAAATTGACCTTAGAGGAGCGTACAACCTCATCCGAATTAAATCTGGAGATGAGTGGAAAACGGCCTTCAGTACTCAGTCGGGTCACTACGAATACCTGGTGATGCCGTTCGGCCTGTCCAATGCTCCGGCAGTTTTTCAAGACCTCATTAACGATGTGCTCCGTGACTTCCTAGGGAAATTCGTGGTCGTTTACTTAGACGACATCCTGATTTTTTCTAAATCAATGGAACAACATGTTACCCAGGTGCGTCTGGTTCTTCAAAAGTTATGTGAGAATCATTTATATGCCAAGCTGGAGAAGTGTGAGTTTCATGTCACGGAAGTATCTTTTTTAGGGTACATAATTTCCCCTCAGGGATTTTCCATGGAACCAAAGAAACTCCAGGCCATCCTTAGTTGGGCGCAACCCACCAATTTAAAAGCAATTAAGCGTTTTTTAGGGTTTGCGAATTATTATAGGAGGTTCATTCATTCTTTTTCTGACCTGGTTGCTCCCATTGTAGCTCTGACAAAGAAAGGAGCGGATCCTACCAACTGGTCGCGTGAAGCTGAGTTGTCCTTCCGGGCCTTGAAACAAGCCTTTGTCTCGGCTCCAGTCCTCAGACATCCTAATCCGGAATTGCCCTTTGTGGTGGAGGTTGATGCCTCGGAGGTTGGAGTGGGGGCTATCCTTTCTCAAAAGGATCCGGAGTCTCTGGAGTTACATCCTTGTGCCTTTATGTCCAGGAAATTCTCCTCCGCTGAATCCAACTATGACGTTGGTAATCGGGAGTTACTGGCGGTAAAATGGGCTTTCGAGGAGTGGAGGCATTGGCTGGAGGGAGCAAAACATACTATTTCGGTATTGACTGACCATAAGAGCCTGCAATAGATTGAATCAGCTAAGCGGCTTAATGCCCGGCAGGCACGTTGGGCATTATTTTTTACGCGTTTCAAATTTATAATCACTTTCAGGCCTGGTTCCAAGAATACTAAGGCTGATGCCCTGTCACATAGCTTTCTTCCGGTTCACAATAACAATCCTGTTACCCCCATACTTCCATCTTCGGTCATCTGGGCGGGCCTCACACAAGATTTATTTACCCAGTTAAAACAGCTTCAACACCAAGCTCCTAGAATTACTCCTGCTGGTCGTCTTTACGTCCCTGAGTTTTTGAGAGTTACTGTTTTAACGGAATTCCATGATAACAAAGTTTCAGGGCATCCAGGAGTCTCTAAGACATTGGAGTTAGTCTCTCGCTCAGTATGGTGGCCTGGTCTTTCTAAAGACGTCAAGGAATTTGTTTATTCATGTCAGGTTTGTGCACAGCATAAGGTTCCCCGTTCCTTGCCCATCGGGCAACTTATGCCCTTAAATGTTCCTCTCAGGCCGTGGTCTCATATTTCCATGGATTTTGTGGTTGACCTTCCCCTTTCAGCCGGATTCCGAGTCATATGGGTGGTAGTGGACCGTTTTAGTAAAATGGCTCATTTTATTGCTCTTCCCCGATTGCCTTCTGCCCAAGGGTTGGCAGTTTTGTTTCTCCGCCATGTATTCAGGCTTCATGGGCTGCCTACTGATATTGTTTCTGATCGGGGTCCACAATTCATCGCACAATTCTGGAAATGTTTTTGTGCCTCATTGAAGATGAAATTGTCGTTAACATCCGGTTACCACCCACAATCCAACGGGCAAACCGAACGAGTTAACCAATCATTGAAACAATATTTGCGCTTGTATTCAGCCAAACTCCAGAATGATTGGTCCGAGTTTCTTCCGTTGGCTGAATTTGCTTACAATAATTCTTGTCATTCCTCCACTAAAGAGTCTCCATTCTTTTCAGTTTTTGGTTTTCACCCCAGAGCTAATTCTTTTTTTCATCATTCCTCAGTCTCCTCGCTTACCTTAACCTCCCATCTCAGAGCCATTTGGAAAAAGGTGCACCTTGCTCTCAGAAAAGCGGCCTTTCGAGAGAAGAAATTTTCTGACAGGCTCCGACGTCCTTGCACTTTTAAGGTGGGAGATAGGGTGTGGTTGTCGACTCGCAACATCAGGCTTCGACAATCCTCAGCTAGACTGGGACCCAAATTTATTGGGCCATTTCTTATTATTAAAAGAGTCAACCCAGTTGCCTTTCGGTTACGTTTACCAAGATCTCTCAGGATTGGAAATACGTTTCATTGTTCCCTGTTGAAACAATACGTTTCTTCCAGTAGATTTCCTCGGAAGATCTCTCAGGGTAGATCTCCAGTGGATGTACAGGGACAACAGGAGTTCTTGGTAGAGAAGGTTCTCGATTCCAAATTGTCCCGGGATCGGCTGTATTTTCTGGTTCCCTGGAAAGGCTATGGTCCGGAGGAAAGGTCTTGGGTCCTGGATAAGGATCTTCATGCCCCGAGGCTCAAGAGGGCATTTTTTCGGGAATTTCCTCAGAAACCTGGCTTTAGGGGTTCCTTGACCCCTCCTCAAGGGGGGGGTACTGTTAGGCGCCGGGGTCCGCTTGATGGTCTGCGCGGCCCGGCGCCTAGCAACTAGAGATGCCGTGCACGTACAGCCGCCGGCTCCCTAGCAACGCTAGACGCCGGGCGCGCTGAGCCGCACGGACCCTAGCAACGGGGACGCCACTGGTGGACCGCGTTCCCCGTTGCTAGGCTTTAGGAAATTAAGATATTCACCTGTTCTCTGGCCGTGCAGCAAGGCAGCTGCACGGCATTTATTCTAATCAGCCTTTAGCAGCTGATTGGAGGACTCCTTGTTAAATACACTCCCAGGGCTTCTCACAGATGCCGGTAATAGCTTCCTGCATGCTGCCTTTGTTTGCTGAGAGTCTGTTTCCAGTCCTGCTGTATCCGGTCATTCCAGTCCGCAGAAGTCCGGTATTCGGGAGTTGTCATCTCATCCCAAGAGGTCGTTTGGTTCCCTGGAGTCCTGACTGATCACCGTTTTATATCCAGTGGTGTTCGTGAGTTGCGGCTCTGCCGTGTGTTGCGGCTCAGCCGCTTTACCTTTTATATTTTGTGTTTGGAGCATTTGCGGAGGGTTCCGCTTCCACAAGTCCTCTCTGGTACTCGGCGGTGCCGGGTAGGAGAATTGGACAAGTGGATATTTTGGTTGTCCTTTTTCCTGGCGGTTTCTCCGCACATATTATAGTTTTGAGTTTGCTTAGCCCCTGGCCTGGTTGTTTAGTTAGAGGGCCTCTTGTTATCACCCTGTCTCGGGTTTCCCTTTGTCTCTCATTAAGACCGGGGGGCATCGAAGTTGGGCAGACATAATCCGCCCTTCAAACGCGGCTGCCAAGGGCTCAAGAAACCATAGTCTCGCAGGGGATTTCTGACAACACGGGTGAGACAACAGAGTTAGGGCGCCAGGGGCTATTTTCCTGTCCTGCTCCCTTCCCCAGCATTCCGTTCCAGTGCTCCGGTCCTTGCCATAAGATCTTCTCTGACTAGAGTGCTGGAATCATAACACATACTGGACACAGAAGAGGTTTTCTTCCAGTGGAAAGGCTATGGAGTTCCAGAGTCTGGTCAAACAAATTCTGAAACCAGCAAGAGTGTTAATCCATCAATGCATTCAGTTGCTGGGGAAGATGGTTGTGGCCTACGAGGCCATTCAGTTTGGCAGGTTCCATGCCAGAGTGTTCCAGTGGGACCTGTTGGACAATTGGTCCGGATCCCACCTACACATGCACCGGAGGATAATCCTGTCTTCCAAGACCAGAATCTCACTCCATTGGTGGCTGCACAGTTCTCACCTCCTAGAGGGGCGATGGTTCGGGATCCAGGACTGGATCCTAGGGACCACAGATGCAACCCTCCGAGGCTGGGGAGCAGTCACACAGGGGGAAAACGTCCAAGGAAGATGGTCAAGTCAGGAAAGTTGTCTCCACATAAATGTTCTGGAGTTAAGGGCCATTTAATAACTGCAGACACAGTACACACTGGGACGGGTGCCCAGCATCCTCAACAGACTAAGAGAAAAGGATTTACCGGTAGGTATTAAAATCCTAGTTTCTCTAAAGTCCTAGAGGATGCTGGGGACTCCGTAAGGACCATGGGGATAGACGGGCTCCACAGAGTTCATGATCTTCACTGAGGTAGCGCACAGCACTGCAGCTGTGCGCCATTGCTCCCATACACCTCACATACTCCGGTCACTGTAAGGGTGCAGGGCGCAGGGGGGGCGCCCTGGGCAGCAATATAAACCTCTTTTTGGCAAAAATATAACATATATACAGCTGGGCACTGTATATATGTATGAGCCCCCACCAATTTTACAGTTTAAGCGGGACAGAAGCCCGCCGCCGAGGGGGCGGGGCTTCTCCCTCAGCACTCACCAGCGCCATTTTTTCTCCTCAGCACCGCTGAGAGGAAGCTCCCCGGACTCTCCCCTGCTTATACCACGGTAGAGAAGAGGGTTGAAAAGAGAGGGGGGGCACATAATTCGGCGCAAATTACATACAGCAGCGCTACTGGACAAACATTAAGTTACTGTGTTATTCCTGGGTTATATAGCGCTGGGGAGTGTGCTGGCATACTCTCTCTCTGTCTCTCCAAAGGGCCTTGTGGGGAAACTGTCTTCAGAAAAAGTATTCCCTGTGTGTGTGGTGTGTCGGTACACGTGTGTCGACATGTCTGAGGAAGAAGGCTATATTAGAGAGGAGCGGGAGCAAATGAATGTGGTGTCTCCGCTGACACCTGATTGGATGGATATGTGGAATGTTTTAAATGCTAGTGTAAACTCATTGTACAAAAGATTAGACAAGGCTGAAGCTTTGGGACAGTCAGGGACTCAACCCATGCCTGATCCTATGTTGCAGGGACTGTCAGGGTCTCATAAGCGCCCACTATCCCAGATTGTTGACACAGATACCGACACGGATTCTGACTCCAGTGTCGATTACGATGATGCAAAGTTACAGCCAAAATTGGCAAAATCCATTCGATATATGATTATGGCAATAAAAGATGTTTTGCACATCACAGAGGAACCCCCTGTCCCTGACAAGAGGGTACATATGTACAAGGGAAAGAAGCCTGAGGTAACCTTTGAGGGGGTCACATGAGCTGAACGAGTTATGTGAAAAAGCTTGGGAATCTCCAGATAAAAGACTGCAGATTTCCAAAAGGATTCTTATGGCGTATCCTTTTCCATCAACGGATAGGTTACGATGGAAATCCTCCCGTAGGATGGACAAAGCATTAACACGCACAGCTACAGTTGGAAAATCAAATTTTTTACCTTATGTTCCCTCACAGCATAAGAAAGCTCCGCATTATCAAATGCAGTCCTTTCGGTCACAAAGAAACAAGAAAGTGCGAGGTGCGTCCTTTCTTGCCAGAGGTAGGGGCAGAGGAATAAAGCTGCACAACACAGCTAGTTCCCAGGAACAGAAGTCCTCCCCGGCCTCTACAAAATCTACCTCATGACGCTGGGGCTCCACTGGCAGAGTCCGGCCCATGTGATGTCATGCAGCTGCTCTGACCACGCCTCCTGTTTCTCCGTTGCCGACCCCATTTTGAAACCGTGCCCCCGCACCGCTCCATCTCCGACTTGGAAATGGAGTGTTGTTGACCCCCCTCCCCCCCCCCCTTCACCGATTCACAGGCAGAGGTGATCGCATTATCTGCGGGGTGCCGCAGAAAATGCAGGCGGATGCGTATGCTCTTAGCAGTTTTTGCAGTTGGATTGCGATCCAACCTGAATCAGGCCCCATTACCTATCACAATGCACTGCGGGTAGTACAAAATGGGGTTAATATAGGAGAAAAAACCCCAGAGCTGTGCTCCTTAACTGTCCCTGGTGGCTAGTGGAGCGACTGCCCAGTAATCAGTGTCCACGCCAGTGCGCACACGGCCCGCCCCCATCAGCGGCCTCGTGATCCCGGAGGGCGGTGTGTGTGTGACTGACCTTAGGAAGAAACCGGAGCCTCCGCTGCAGTGACCCAGCAACCGGGGCACGGGAGTATACTGCGCCACTGGGAGTGATGGAGCTGCAGTAAAGAGGTCTATTAGACCTAGCCTGCTGCAGCCCTTGTAGATTCTTATAAAAAAAGTTATTATTTTCTTGCCAAAATTAATAGCTAAGAATAGGCTGCCTGAGGCAGCCCCCTGTTAAGTGGCCTGCTACTGAAGGCACCAACTACAAACTGAGCTCCCTGTTCATGGAAGCGAGGTTATAGAGGAGGGGGCGCTGAGCATCTTGGGAACAGTCAAAAGCTTTGAGCCTGTGGGTGCCTCAGATCAAGATCCTACTCTGGTGTACATACAATGTGAATCCTTGTGGAGTCCAGTGTACCCCACAGAAGAAATGAATGCGTCACACCCATTGGCAGCAACATTAGAATAGCTGCTGATGGGCACAATTGAGAAAGGAAGGGGGGAAAACATTTGAATCCAGCACATATATGTAATTTGAATATGTAATTTGTACCTTCCTACTTTAAAATGTAATGGATGAAACTCACCCTGTGAGAACTATCTTCATGATCAAGAGATCTCATATGCAAGATAAGTATGTGTTGGGATAGGGCTGTGGAGGGCGGCTGCTCGGGCACACCCCTGTCAAGTTAAGGAGATTCAACTGAGGAAGCACAAGGGAACTCTCATCTGGGAACAACAACTGCAGGGAGAACACATTTTCAGACGAATGTGGGAGGGCAGAAGGCTGCCTAATACTGGAGCACCCCCAAACAACAAACCAAATGCAACAACTACTGCAAGAATTCCTGGGGGAAGGCCTGCAGCAGATGGATTTGCATATAGTGATGTCATCCAAGCAGTGGGCATAGTTGGCTGCAACCCTCGTCTGCATATGAAAAGAGAAAAGGGTCACGCAGGGCATGGCGGCCTTTGTGGGGTTGCGCTTGGATGACCCCTAAATCGCTTTATACACCCCCACCCCCCATCAGTGTGGGCTCATGTTGGCCATGCCCCAGCCCCTGAAGCATTCAAGCTGATTTCTTGCAGCAGCTGGACCCAGAAACAGCTCCAGAGTTGCTCTACAAGACAAGTAAAAGGGTGTGAGCCCTGCAGCACCACCTGTAGTTTGCATACACACATATATAGGACAGCATCTCTTATATGCCCCAGGGTCAATAAAATAGTATCCTTATCTAGGGTATCCATCCCCTCAGATAAGGTATCCGTCCATGCCGCTACAGCACTACACACCCAGGCCGACGCAATTGTCGGTCTGAGTAAGGTACCTGAATGTGTATAAATGGACTTCAGGGTAATCTCCTGTTTGCGGTCAGCAGACTCTTTGAGGGTAGCCGTATACTGGGACGGGAGGGCTACCTTCTTGGATAAGCGTGTTAATGCTTTGTCCACCCTAGGGGAGGATTCCCATCGTAACCTATCCATTGATGGGAAAGGATACGCCATAAGAATCCTTTTGGAAATCTGCAGTCTTTTATCTGGAGATTCCCAAGCTTTTTCACATAACTCGTTCAGCTCGTGTGACCCCCTCAAAGGTTACCTCAGGCTTTTTCACCTTGTACATATGTACCCTCTTGTCAGGGACAGGGGGTTCCTCTCTGATGTGCAAAACATCTTTTATTGCCATAATCATATATCGAATGGATTTTGCCAATTTTGGCTGTAACTTTGCATCATCGTAATCGACACTGGAGTCAGAATCCGTGTCTGTATCTGTGTCAACAATCTGGGATAGTGGGCGCTTATGAGACCCTGACAGTCCCTGCAACATAGGATCAGGCATGGGTTGAGACCCTGACTGTCCCAAAGCTTCAGCCTTGTCTAATCTTTTGTGCAATGAGTTTACACTAGCATTTAAAACATTCCACATATCCATCCAATCAGCTGTCGGCGGAGACACCACATTCATTTGCTCCTGCTCCTCTCTAATATAGCCTTCTTCCTCAGACATGTCGACACACGTGTACCGACACACCACACACACAGGGAATGCTTTTTCTGAAGACAGTTTCCCCACAAGGCCCTTTGGAGAGACAGAGAGAGAGTATGCCAGCACACCCCCCAGCGCTATAACCCAGGAATACACAGTAACTTAATGTTTGCCCAGTAGTACTGCAGCATGTAATTTGCGCCAAATTATGTGCCCCCCCCCCTCTTTTCAACTCTCTTGTCTACCGTGGTATAAGCAGGGGAGAGTCCGGGGAGCTTCCTCTCAGCGGTGCTGTGAAGAAAAAATGGCGCTGGTGAGTGCTGAGGGAGAAGCCCCGCACCCTCGGCGGCAGGCTTCTGTCCCGCTTAAACTGTAAAATTGGCGGGGGCTCATACATATATACAGTGCCCCGCTGTATATGTGTTATATTTTTGCCAAAAAGAGGTTTATATTGCTGCCCAGGGTGCCCCCCCCTGCGCCCTGCACCCTTACAGTGACCGGAGTGTGTGAGGTGTATGGGAGCAATGGCGCACAGCTGCAGTGCTGTGCGTTACTTCAGTGAAGATCATGAAGTCTTCTGCCGCCTCTGAAGTCTTCTTTTCTTCTCATACTCACCCGGCTTCTATCTTCCGGCTCTGCAAGGGGGACGGAGGCGCGGCTCTGGGACGGACGGCGAGGGTGAGATCCTGCGTACCAATCCCTCTGGAGCTAATGGTGTCCAGTAGCCTAAGAAGCAGGACCTTGCAACTCAGAGAGTAGGGCTGCTTCTCTCCCCTCAGTCCCTCGATGAGGGAGTCTGTTGCCAGCAGTGCTCCCTGAAAATTAAAAACCTAACAAAATACTTTCTGTCAGAAAGCTCAGGAGAGCTCCTGAAAAGCACCCAGTCTCCACTGGGCACAGTATCAAACTGAGGTCTGGAGGAGGGGCATAGAGGGAGGAGCCAGTGCACACCCAGAACTAAAGTCTTTCTTAAAGTGCCCATGTCTCCTGCGGAGCCTATCTATCCCCATGGTCCTTACGGAGTCCCCAGCATCCTCTAGGACGTTAGAGAAAATAGGATTTTAATACCTACCGGTAAATCCTTTTCTCTTAGTCCGTAGAGGATGCTGGGCACCCGTCCCAGTGCGTACTGTGTCTGCAGTTATTAAATGGCCCTTAACTCCAGAACATTTATGTGGAGAAAACTTTCCTGACTTGACCATCTTCCTTGGATGTTTTCCCCCTGTGTGACTGCTCCCCAGCCTCGGAGGGTTGCATCCATGGTCCCTAGGATCCAGTCCTGGATCCCGAACCATCGCCCCTCTAGGAGGTGAGAACTGTGCAGCCACCAATGGAGTAAGATTCTGGTCTTGGAAGACAGGATTATCCTCCGGTGCATGTGTAGGTGGGATCCGGACCACTTGTCCAACAGGTCCCACTGGAACACTCTGGCATGGAACCTGCCAAACTGAATGGCCTCGTAGGCCGCAACCATCTTCCCCAGCAACAGAATGCATTGATGGATTAACACTCTTGCTGGTTTCAGAATTTGTTTGACCAGACTCTGGAACTCCATAGCCTTTCCACTGGAAGAAAGCCTCTTCTGTGTCCAGTATTACTCCCAGAAACAACAACCGCGTCATTGGGACCAACTGCGATTTTGGCAAGTTTAGGAGCCAACCATGTTGTTGAAGAACTGTCAGGGAGAGTAGATGTTTTGCACCAACTGGTCCCTGGATCTCGCCTTTATCAGGAGATCATCCAAGTACGGCATAATTGTGACTCCTTGCTTGCGAAGGAGAACCATCATTTCCACCATCACCCTGGTGAAAATCCTCGGAGCCGTGGACAGACCAAACGGCAACGTCTGAAATTGGTAATGACAATCCTGAATTGCAAACCTCAGGTAGCTTGATGCAGTGGCTAAACGGGAACATGTAATTAGGCATCCTTATGTCTACCAAAACCATGAAATCTCCTTCCTCCGGACTGGAGATCCCTACCCTGAGAGATTCCATCTTGAAATTGAATTTCTTTAGGTAGAAATTGAGGGATTTCGATTGGTCTGACTGAGCCGTCCGGCTTCGGGAGCACGAAGAGGCTTGAATAAAAACCTTCTCCCTGCTGACTAAGGCCGATTTGAACAATCGGTGAGGGGGAACGTCTTGAAACCCCAGTTTGTACCCTTGTGACACTATTTGTAAAACCCACGAGTCCAGGTCCAAATTAATCCAGAACTGACTGAAGTGTTTTAGACGTGCCCCCACTGGTGTGGGCTCCTGCAAGAGAGCCCCAGCGTCATGCAGTGGATTTGGCAGAAGCAGAGGACGATCTCTGCTCCTGCGATCTTGAAGAGGCTACAGACCTCTTCCCTCTTCTCCTTCCTCTACCTGCAAAGAAAGGGGAATCTTAACTTCTTGCATATCTATTGGGACAAAATTAGAGATGAGCGCCGGAAATTTTTCGGGTTTTGTGTTTTGGTTTTTGGTTCGGTTCCGCGGCCGTGTTTTGGGTTCGACCGCGTTTTGGCAAAACCTCACCGAATTTTTTTTGTCGGATTCGGGTGTGTTTTGGATTCGGGTGTTTTTTTCAAAAAACCCTAAAAAACAGCTTAAATCATAGAATTTGGGGGTAATTTTGATCCCAAAGTATTATTAACCTCAAAAAACATAATTTACACTCATTTTCAGCCTATTCTGAACACATCACACCTCACAATATTATTTTTAGTCCTAAAATTTGCACCGAGGTCGCTGTGTGAGTAAGATAAGCGACCCTAGTGGCCGACACAAACACCGGGCCCATCTAGGAGTGGCACTGCAGTGTCACGCAGGATGGCCCTTCCAAAAAACCCTCCCCAAACAGCACATGACGCAAAGAAAAAAAGAGGCGCAATGAGGTAGCTGACTGTGTGAGTAAGATTAGCGACCCTAGTGGCCGACACAAACACCGGGCACATCTAGGAGTGGCACTGCAGTGTCACGCAGGATGTCCCTTCCAAAAAACCCTCCCCAAACAGCACATGACGCAAAGAAAAAAAGAGGCGCAATGAGGTAGCTGACTGTGTGAGTAAGATTAGCGACCCTAGTGGCCGACACAAACACCGGGCCCATCTAGGAGTGGCACTGCAGTGTCACGCAGGATGTCCCTTCCAAAAAACCCTCCCCAAACAGCACATGACGCAAAGAAAAAAAGAGGCGCAATGAGGTAGCTGACTGTGTGAGTAAGATTAGCGACCCTAGTGGCCGACACAAACACCGGGCCCATCTAGGAGTGGCACTGCAGTGTCACGCAGGATGTCCCTTCCAAAAAACCCTCCCCAATCAGCACATGATGCAAAGAAAAAGAAAAGAAAAAAGAGGTGCAAGATGGAATTATCCTTGGGCCCTCCCACCCACCCTTATGTTGTATAAACAAAACAGGACATGCACACTTTAACCAACCCATCATTTCAGTGACAGGGTCTGCCACACGACTGTGACTGATATGACGGGTTGGTTTGGACCCCCCCCAAAAAAGAAGCAATTAATCTCTCCTTGCACAAACTGGCTCTACAGAGGCAAGATGTCCACCTCATCTTCACCCTCCGATATATCACCGTGTACATCCCCCTCCTCACAGATTATCAATTCGTCCCCACTGGAATCCACCATCTCAGCTCCCTGTGTACTTTGTGGAGGCAATTGCTGCTGGTCAATGTCTCCGCGGAGGAATTGATTATAATTCATTTTAATGAACATCATCTTCTCCACATTTTCTGGATGTAACCTCGTACGCCGATTGCTGACAAGGTGAGCGGCGGCACTAAACACTCTTTCGGAGTACACACTTGTGGGAGGGCAACTTAGGTAGAATAAAGCCAGTTTGTGCAAGGGCCTCCAAATTGCCTCTTTTTCCTGCCAGTATAAGTACGGACTGTGTGACGTGCCTACTTGGATGCGGTCACTCATATAATCCTCCACCATTCTATCAATGTTGAGAGAATCATATGCAGTGACAGTAGACGACATGTCCGTAATCGTTGTCAGGTCCTTCAGTCCGGACCAGATGTCAGCATCAGCAGTCGCTCCAGACTGCCCTGCATCACCGCCAGCGGGTGGGCTCGGAATTCTGAGCCTTTTCCTCGCACCCCCAGTTGCGGGAGAATGTGAAGGAGGAGATGTTGACAGGTCGCGTTCCACTTGACTTGACAATTTTGTCACCAGCAGGTCTTTCAACCCCAGCAGACCTGTGTCTGCCGGAAAGAGAGATCCAAGGTAGGCTTTAAATCTAGGATCGAGCACGGTGGCCAAAATGTAGTGCTCTGATTTCAACAGATTGACCACCCGTGAATCCTTGTTAAGCGAATTAAGGGCTGCATCCACAAGTCCCACATGCCTAGCGGAATCGCTCCGTGTTAGCTCCTTCTTCAATGCCTCCAGCTTCTTCTGCAAAAGCCTGATGAGGGGAATGACCTGACTCAGGCTGGCAGTGTCTGAACTGACTTCACGTGTGGCAAGTTCAAAGGGCATCAGAACCTTGCACAACGTTGAAATCATTCTCCACTGCACTTGAGACAGGTGCATTCCATCTCCTATATCGTGCTCAATTGTATAGGCTTGAATGGCCTTTTGCTGCTCCTCCAACCTCTGAAGCATATAGAGGGTTGAATTCCACCTCGTTACCACTTCTTGCTTCAGATGATGGCAGGGCAGGTTCAGTAGTTTTTGGTGGTGCTCCAGTCTTCTGTACGTGGTGCCTGTACGCCGAAAGTGTCCCGCAATTTTTCTGGCCACCGACAGCATCTCTTGCACGCCCCTGTCGTTTTTTAAAAAATTCTGCACCACCAAATTCAAGGTATGTGCAAAACATGGGACGTGCTGGAATTTGCCCATATTTAATGCACACACAATATTGCTGGCGTTGTCCGATGCCACAAATCCACAGGAGAGTCCAATTGGGGTAAGCCATTCCGCGATGATCTTCCTCAGTTGCCGTAAGAGGTTTTCAGCTGTGTGCGTATTCTGGAAAGCGGTGATACAAAGCGTAGCCTGCCTAGGAAAGAGTTGGCGTTTGCGAGATGCTGCTACTGGTGCCGCCGCTGCTGTTCTTGCGGCGGGAGTCCATACATCTACCCAGTGGGCTGTCACAGTCATATAGTCCTGACCCTGCCCTGCTCCACTTGTCCACATGTCCGTGGTTAAGTGGACATTGGGTACAACTGCATTTTTTAGGACACTGGTGAGTCTTTTTCTGACGTCCGTGTACATTCTCGGTATCGCCTGCCTAGAGAAGTGGAACCTAGATGGTATTTGGTAACGGGGGCACACTGCCTCAATAAATTGTCTAGTTCCCTGTGAACTAACGGCGGATACCGGACGCACGTCTAACACCAACATAGTTGTCAAGGACTCAGTTATCCGCTTTGCAGTAGGATGACTGCTGTGATATTTCATCTTCCTCGCAAAGGACTGTTGAACAGTCAATTGCTTACTGGAAGTAGTACAAGTGGGCTTACGACTTCCCCTCTGGGATGACCATCGACTCCCAGCGGCAACAACAGCAGCGCCAGCAGCAGTAGGCGTTACACGCAAGGATGCATCGGAGGAATCCCAGGCAGGAAAGGACTCGTCAGACTTGCCAGTGACATGGCCTGCAGGACTATTGGCATTCCAGGGGAAGGAGGAAATTGACACTGAGGGAGTTGGTGGGGTGGTTTGCGTGAGCTTGGTTACAAGAGGAAGGGATTTACTGGTCAGTGGACTGCTTCCGCTGTCACCCAAAGTTTTTGAACTTGTCACTGACTTATTATGAATGCGCTGCAGGTGACGTATAAGGGAGGATGTTCCGAGGTGGTTAACGTCCTTACCCCTACTTATTACAGCTTGACAAAGGGAACACACGGCTTGACACCTGTTGTCCGCATTTCTGGTGAAATACCTCCACACCGAAGAGCTGATTTTTTTGGTATTTTCACCTGGCATGTCAACGGCCATATTCCTCCCACGGACAACAGGTGTCTCCCCGGGTGCCTGACTTAAACAAACCACCTCACCATCAGAATCCTCCTGGTCAATTTCCTCCCCAGCGCCAGCAACACCCATATCCTCCTCATCCTGGTGTACTTCAACACTGACATCTTCAATCTGACTATCAGGAACTGGACTGCGGGTGCTCCTTCCAGCACTTGCAGGGGGCATGCAAATAGTGGAAGGCGCATGCTCTTCACGTCCAGTGTTGGGAAGGTCAGGCATCGCAAACGACACAATTGGACTCTCCTTGTGGATTTGGGATTTCAAAGAACGCACAGTTCTTTGCGGTGCTTTTGCCAGCTTGAGTCTTTTCAGTTTTCTAGCGAGAGGCTGAGTGCTTCCATCCTCATGTGAAGCTGAACCACTAGCCATGAACATAGGCCAGGGCCTCAGCCGTTCCTTGCCACTCCGTGTGGTAAATGGCATATTGGCAAGTTTACGCTTCTCCTCCGACAATTTTATTTTAGGTTTTGGAGTCCTTTTTTTTCTGATATTTGGTGTTTTGGATTTGACATGCTCTGTACTATGACATTGGGCATCGGCCTTGGCAGACGACGTTGCTGGCATTTCATCGTCTCGGCCATGACTAGTGGCAGCAGCTTCAGCACGAGGTGGAAGTGGATCTTGATCTTTCCCTAATTTTGGAACCTCAACTTTTTTGTTCTCCATATTTTATAGGCAGAACTAAAAGGCACCTCAGGTAAACAATGGAGATGGATGGATTGGATACTAGTATACAATTATGGACGGACTGCCACGGTTAGGTGGTATAAAAAAACCACGGTTAGGTGGTATATATTATAATAATAATACAATTATGGATGGACGGACTGCCTGCCGACTGCCGACACAGAGGTAGCCACAGCCGTGAACTACCGCACTGTACACTGGTTGATAAAGAGATAGTAGTATACTCGTAACAACTAGTATGACACTATGACGACGGTATAAAGAATGGAAAAAAAACCACGGTTAGGTGGTATATATTATAATAATAATACAATTATGGATGGACGGACTGCCTGCCGACTGCCGACACAGAGGTAGCCACAGCCGTGAACTACCGCACTGTACACTGGTTGATAAAGAGATAGTAGTATACTCGTAACAACTAGTATGACACTATGACGACGGTATAAAGAATGAAAAAAAAACCACGGTTAGGTGGTATATATTATAATAATAATACAATTATGGATGGACGGACTGCCTGCCGACTGCCGACACAGAGGTAGCCACAGCCGTGAACTACCGCACTGTACACTGGTTGATAAAGAGATAGTAGTATACTCGTAACAATTAGGATGACACTATGACGGTATAAAGAATGAAAAAAAACCCACGGTTAGGTGGTAGGTATATAATAATAAATAATACAATTCTGGTCGGACGGACTGCCTGCCGTGTGCCGACACAGAGGTAGCCACAGCCGTGAACTACCGCACTGTACACTGGTTGATAAAGAGATAGTAGTATACTCGTAACAATTAGGATGACACTATGACGGTATAAAGAATGAAAAAAAAAACCACGGTTAGGTGGTAGGTATATAATAATAAATAATACAATTCTGGTCGGACGGACTGCCTGCCGTGTGCCGACACAGAGGTAGCCACAGCCGTGAACTACCGCACTGTACACTGGTTGATAAAGAGATAGTAGTATACTCGTAACAATTAGGATGACACTATGACGGTATAAAGAATGAAAAAAAAACCACGGTTAGGTGGTAGGTATATAATAATAAATAATACAATTCTGGTCGGACGGACTGCCTGCCGTGTGCCGACACAGAGGTAGCCACAGCCGTGAACTACCGCACTGTACACTGGTTGATAAAGAGATAGTAGTATACTCGTAACAATTAGGATGACACTATGACGGTATAAAGAATGAAAAAAAAAACCACGGTTAGGTGGTAGGTATATAATAATAAATAATACAATTCTGGTCGGACGGACTGCCTGCCGTGTGCCGACACAGAGGTAGCCACAGCCGTGAACTACCGCACTGTACACTGGTTGATAAAGAGATAGTAGTATACTCGTAACAATTAGGATGACACTATGACGGTATAAAGAATGAAAAAAAAACCACGGTTAGGTGGTAGGTATATAATAATAAATAATACAATTCTGGTCGGACGGACTGCCTGCCGTGTGCCGACACAGAGGTAGCCACAGCCGTGAACTACCGCACTGTACACTGGTTGATAAAGAGATAGTAGTATACTCGTAACAATTAGGATGACACTATGACGGTATAAAGAATGAAAAAAAAACCACGGTTAGGTGGTAGGTATATAATAATAAATAATACAATTCTGGTCGGACGGACTGCCTGCCGTGTGCCGACACAGAGGTAGCCACAGCCGTGAACTACCGCACTGTACACTGGTTGATAAAGAGATAGTAGTATACTCGTAACAATTAGGATGACACTATGACGGTATAAAGAATGAAAAAAAAAACCACGGTTAGGTGGTAGGTATATAATAATAAATAATACAATTCTGGTCGGACGGACTGCCTGCCGTGTGCCGACACAGAGGTAGCCACAGCCGTGAACTACCGCACTGTACACTGGTTGATAAAGAGATAGTAGTATACTCGTAACAATTAGGATGACACTATGACGGTATAAAGAATGAAAAAAAAAACCACGGTTAGGTGGTAGGTATATAATAATAAATAATACAATTCTGGTCGGACGGACTGCCTGCCGTGTGCCGACACAGAGGTAGCCACAGCCGTGAACTACCGCACTGTACACTGGTTGATAAAGAGATAGTAGTATACTCGTAACAATTAGGATGACACTATGACGGTATAAAGAATGAAAAAAAAACCACGGTTAGGTGGTAGGTATATAATAATAAATAATACAATTCTGGTCGGACGGACTGCCTGCCGTGTGCCGACACAGAGGTAGCCACAGCCGTGAACTACCGCACTGTACTGTGTCTGCTGCTAATATAGACTGGTTGATATTTAAAGAGATATTAGTAGTATACAACAATACTATACTGGTGGTCAGGCACTGGTCACCACTCCTGCAGCAAAAGTGTGCACTGTTAATTAATATAATTGTACTCCTGGCTCCTGCTAACAACCTGCAGTGCTCCCCAGTCTCCCCCACAATTAATTATAAGCTTTTAATTTATACATTGATGACTGTGCAGCACACTGGGCTGAGCTGAGTGCACACAGACTGAGTCACACTGTGTGACTGACTGTGCTGTGTATCGTTTTTTTTTTCAGGCAGAGAACGGATATAGCAGAGAGAAGTGAACGGATATATTATATTAAATAAAAGTTAACTAGCAACTGCACTGGTCACTGACTGTGGTAAACTAACTCTGTCTGCGACTCTGCACAATCTCTCTCTCTCTATCTAATCTATCTCTATTCTAATGGAGAGGACGCCAGACACGTCCTCTCCCTATCAATCTCAATGCACGAGTGAAAATGGCGGCGACGCGCGGCTCCTTATATAGAATCCGAGTCTCGCGATAGAATCCGAGCCTCGCGAGAATCCGACAGCGTCATGATGACGTTCGGGCGCGCTCGGGTTAACCGAGCAAGGCGGGAAGATCCGAGTCGCTCGGACCCGTGAAAAAAAACATGAAGTTCGGGCGGGTTCGGATTCCGAGGAACCGAACCCGCTCATCTCTAGACAAAATGACTGCGTTAGACAATGATGCGTCTTCATCCGTTGAGAGGGAACATAGGGCAAGAAGGTTGACTTACCTGCGGGAGCTGCCGAGATCAAATTAACTAGGCCGTTGCCAAACAAGGCTTCACCTTCATAGGGAAGAGACTCCCTTTCTTCTTGGAGTCAGCATCAGCATTCCCTTGGTGAATCCACAATGCCCTCCTATCCGAGACTGCCATGAAATTGGCCCGTGAACTCAAGAGTCCTATATCCCTTGCAGTCGTAAGTATGCTGCAGTGTCCTTGATATGATCCAACGTAAGGAGTATCCCATCTCTCCAAGATATCTATATCGGAAGACAAGGTATTCGACCAATTCTTGAATACTACTACTCACCCATGCGCATGTAATGGCAGGTCTAAGTAATGTACCCGTGGTTACATAACTAGAAATAATGTAGCTTCCTGCATATGATCCGCTGGATTTGTGACAGGGCCCCGTGCAGAACAGGGGGTGACTCCCACTTTATTCTGTCCGCAGCAGGAAATGAATAAACAATCGGAAACCTTTTGGGGATTTGAAACCATCTTGTCGAGCTGGATCAGACTTTCTCAAACAGAGATGGAGGAACGTTACATCAGCTTTCATTATATATCTATATATACATACATATAGACCCCTTTGTCAGGAACAGCAGGGTCCTCAGTGATGTTAATATGTCCTTAATATCCACAATCATGTACTGAATGCTCCTTGCCAATATTGGATCTAATCAGGAAATATTATGGTCGACATAGGAATCAGTATCCGAGTCAGTATCAGTGTGTAGTAACATTTTTGCGGGCCTGAGGGAAAAGAAGCATAGCCATGAACATCACATCTATTCTCTACGTCTGTGTCTGGGACACAGATTTATCCAACCTCACTCTGATATTATTGAAACTTTCACCCAGTCAGTTATTGGTGGTGCCAACAGGGCCACCATCATATGTCTGCATTCCTAATATAGTTTCCTCTTGGGAAAAACATTCAGCCACCGACATGTTGACACACATGTACCAAGTACCCACAGACACATCGACTTATGGGGGATAGACCTACAGTAAATCTGTCAGAGGGACAGAGAGGATTTTTCAGCTCACAACCCAGCGCCAAAAGTACACAGTCTGGGAAATAATAAACTCTATAGTGATAGACTTGTAACGCTCTATAGATGTGCTGGTGAGGTGAGGAAGAAGCCCCGCCGCTGTAATGGCACGCTTCTGTCCCGCTCAGAAACAAATAATTAATTACGCTGGCGGGGTAAGGACAGTGCCCAGGCACTAATGTCCACTTTTGCCAGCCTTTTGTGAGGAATTTATGCTGCCCACGGTGCCCCCCCCCACCCACCCACATGCCCTGCACCCTGCAGTGCCTGTGTTTGTGTGGAAGCATGGCGCACAGCATTCCGCTCGCTGCGTGGTACCTCAGAATGCCGTCACTGGAGAAGAAGTCTTCTGTTCTTCTGCTACTCGCCTGTCTTCTGACTTCTGGCTCTGTAAGGGGGTGATGGCAGGCTACGGGAGTGGGCATCTAGGCGTACCCAGCGATCAGCACCCTCAGGAGCTAATGGTGTCCTGTCAGCCAGAAGCAGAGCCATTGAACTCACTAGAAGTTGGTCATACTTCTCTCCCCTAAGTTCCACGAAGCAGGGAGACTGTTGCCAGCAGCCTCCCTGAAAATAAGAAAAACTAACATAAGTCTTTTCAGAGAAACTCAGTAGAGCTCCCCTGTAGTGCATCCAGTCTCACTGGGCACAATTCTAAAACTGGAGTCTGGAGGAGGGGCATAGAGGGAGGAGACAGTTCACACCCTTTGAAAGTCTTAAAGTGCCCATGTCTCCTGCGGATCCCGTCTATACCCCATGGTTCTTAATGTGATCCCAGCATCCTCTAGGACGTATGAGAAAACAAATAACGCACACACGAGGAGGAGAGAACAAAGGAAGCTATAAGGAGGGGAGGGGAGGGGAGGGGAGGGGGGGGGGGAGGTAAGGTAGTAAAGGGATATTGGATAAACTACAACCTTATACATGTTCATTAATGTACCAGTAGTTAGAAGTAGAAGAGCTCTAACAGAAACCACAAAGCTTATCTAAAGCCACACCACACTGGATATGCCCAATCTCATTTGATCTTTGAAGCAAAGCAGTATTGGACTTTGTTACTACCAAGCAGTCTCCCATCCATGTATTATCAGATTCTTTAGGTGTTTTTAAACTATCAACACCCTTTTCTTGGTACTGTACATTTAATTTTTACACATATTCTTTTATGTACCAGAAGTTAGAAGTAGAAGAGCTCTAACAGAAACCACGAGCTCATCTACAGCCACAGCACACTGGATTTGCCCAATCTCTCCTGATCATGGAAGCTGAGCTGTGTTGGTCCTGGTTTTAGTACTTGGATGGGAGACCACCAGGAAATACCAGGAGCTGTGTGTATTTTTACAATACCAACACCGTTCTCTTGATGCATTCCATTTTGAAACATTGGGGCAGATCTATTAAGCCTGGTGAACTGATAAAGTGCAAGGTGATAAAGTACCAGCCAGTCAGCTCCTAACTGTCATTTTTCAAACCCAGCCTGTGACATGGCAATTAGGAGTTGATTGGCTGGTACTTTATCACCATGCAAATTATCATTTCACCAGGTTTAATAAATCGTCCGCTTATTCATTTATGTACGAGTAGTTAGAAGTAGAAGAACTCTAACAGAAACCACTAAGCTCATCTACAGCCACACCACACTGTATATGCCCAATATCACCTGATCTTAGGCCTGGTTTGTTCTTGGATGTGAGACCACCTGGGAATACCAGGTGCTGTAGGTAGTTTTATACTACCAACACCGTTCTCTTGATGCATTCTATTTTGAAACTTATTCATTGATGTAGAAGTTAGAAACAGCAAAAATCATCTACAGCCGCATCACACTGGATATGTCCAATCCAGTGGCGTAACTAGAAATTTTTCTCCCCCAAGCCAAAAAATTCTTCGGCGCCCCCCCCCCCCCTTCATGCTCCATAATTGGGAGCAAGAAAGGGATAAATATGCGCGCGCCTAAGGCGCGCGCGTCAAAAAAGGGGCGTGGTTTTGTTGGAGTGGGCGTGGTTTCACATAAAGGGGCGTGGCATTGCAGGGAAAGACTACCTTATACCCCAGTTTTGCAACCTGCACGCCCATACGTTGGCCACCACAGGAAAGAAAAATAATCCTGATTCATGCCCCTTACATTATTTGTCATTTTTCCTCCTTATAGTAATGCCCAGTATACATTATGCCACATACTGCAATGGCCCTTAGACATTATGCCGCACACAATAATGCACGACACAATATGCACACACTGTAATGCCCCCGACACATTATGCCACACACCGTAATGTCTGTGACACATTATGCCACACACCGTAATGCCTGTGACACATTATGACAGGAATCGCAATGCCCGTTATACATTATGCTACACACTGCAATGCCCCTGATACATTATAGCACATACAATGTCTGTGACACATTATGACACACACCGCAATGTCCGTGATACATTATGCCACACACTGCAATTAGAGATGAGCGGGTTCGGTTTCTCTGAATCCGAACCCGCACGAACTTCATGTTTTTTTCACGGGTCCGAGCAGACTCGGATCCTCCCGCCTTGCTCGGTTAACCCGAGCGCGCCCGAACGTCATCATAACGCTGTCGGATTCTCGCGAGACTCGGATTCTATATAAGGAGCCGCGCGTCGCCGCCATTTTCACACGTGCATTGAGATTGATAGGGAGAGGACGTGGCTGGCGTCCTCTCCATTTAGATTAGGGTTGAGAGAGAGAGAGAGAGATTGACCTGAGGCTGTGATACTGTAGAAGAGAGTGCGGAGTTTAGTGACTGACGACCACAGTGACCACCAGACAGTGCAGTTGTTTGTTTTATTTAATATATCCGTTCTCTGCCTGAAAAAAACGATACACACAGTGACTCAGTCACATACCATATCTGTGTGCACTGCTCAGCCCAGTGTGCTGCATCAATGTATATATATATCTGACTGTGCTCAGCTCACACAGCTTATAATTGTGGGGGAGACTGGGGAGCACTGCAGTGCCAGTTATAGGTTATAGCAGGAGCCAGGAGTACATAATATTATATTAAAATTAAACAGTGCACACTTTTGCTGCAGGAGTGCCACTGCCAGTGTGACTAGTGACCAGTGACCTGACCACCAGTATATATAATATTAGTAGTATACTATCTCTTTATCAACCAGTCTATATTAGCAGCAGACACAGTACAGTGCGGTAGTTCACGGCTGTGGCTACCTCTGTGTCGGCACTCGGCAGCCCGTCCATAATTGTATATACCACCTAACCGTGGTTTTTTTTTCTTTCTTTATAGTCATACTAGTTACGAGTATACTATCTCTTTATCAACCAGTCTATATTAGCAGCAGACACAGTACGGTGCGGTAGTTCACGGCTGTGGCTACCTCTGTGTCGGCACTCGGCAGCCCGTCCATAATTGTATATACCACCTAACCGTGGTTTTTTTTTCTTTCTTTATACATACATACTAGTTACGAGTATACTATCTCTTTATCAACCAGTCTATATTAGCAGCAGACACAGTACAGTGCGGTAGTTCACGGCTGTGGCTACCTCTGTGTCGGCACTCGGCAGCCCGTCCATAATTGTATATACCACCTAACCGTGGTTTTTTTTTCTTTCTTTATACATACATACTAGTTACGAGTATACTATCTCTTTATCAACCAGTCTATATATTAGCAGCAGACACAGTACAGTGCGGTAGTTCACGGCTGTGGCTACCTCTGTGTCGGCACTCGGCAGCCCGTCCATAATTGTATATACCACCTAACCGTGGTTTTTTTTTCTTTCTTTATACATACATACTAGTTACGAGTATACTATCTCTTTATCAACCAGTCTATATATTAGCAGCAGACACAGTACAGTGCGGTAGTTCACGGATGTGGCTACCTCTGTGTCGGCACTCGGCAGCCCGTCCATAATTGTATATACCACCTAACCGTGGTTTTTTTTTCTTTCTTTATACATACATACTAGTTACGAGTATACTATCTCTTTATCAACCAGTCTATATTAGCAGCAGACACAGTACAGTGTGGTAGTTCACGGCTGTGGCTACCTCTGTGTCGGCACTCGGCAGCCCGTCCATAATTGTATATACCACCTAACCGTGGTTTTTTTTTCTTTCTTTATACATACATACTAGTTACGAGTATACTATCTCTTTATCAACCAGTCTATATATTAGCAGCAGACACAGTACAGTGCGGTAGTTCACGGCTGTGGCTACCTCTGTGTCGGCACTCGGCAGCCCGTCCATAATTGTATATACCACCTAACCGTGTTTTTTTTTTCTTTCTTTATAGTCATACTAGTTACGAGTATACTATCTCTTTATCAACCAGTCTATATTAGCAGCAGACACAGTACAGTGCGGTAGTTCACGGCTGTGGCTACCTCTGTGTCGGCACTCGGCAGCCCGTCCATAATTGTATATACCACCTAACCGTGTTTTTTTTTTCTTTCTTTATACATACATACTAGTTACGAGTATACTATCTCTTTATCAACCAGTCTATATATTAGCAGCAGACACAGTACAGTGCGGTAGTTCACGGCTGTGGCTACCTCTGTGTCGGCACTCGGCAGCCCGTCCATAATTGTATATACCACCTAACCGTGGTTTTTTTTTCTTTCTTTATAGTCATACTAGTTACGAGTATACTATCTCTTTATCAACCAGTCTATATTAGCAGCAGACACAGTACAGTGCGGTAGTTCACGGCTGTGGCTACCTCTGTGTCGGCACTCGGCAGCCCGTCCATAATTGTATATACCACCTAACCGTGGTTTTTTTTTCTTTCTTTATACATACATACTAGTTACGAGTATACTATCTCTTTATCAACCAGTCTATATATTAGCAGCAGACACAGTACAGTGCGGTAGTTCACGGCTGTGGCTACCTCTGTGTCGGCACTCGGCAGCCCGTCCATAATTGTATACTAGTATCCAATCCATCCATCTCCATTGTTTACCTGAGGTGCCTTTTAGTTGTGCCTATTAAAATATGGAGAACAAAAATGTTGAGGTTCCAAAATTAGGGAAAGATCAAGATCCACTTCCTCCTCGTGCTGAAGCTGCTGCCACTAGTCATGGCCGAGACGATGAAATGCCAGCAACGTCGTCTGCCAAGGCCGATGCCCAATGTCATAGTACAGAGCATGTCAAATCCAAAACACCAAATATCAGTAAAAAAAGGACTCCAAAACCTAAAATAAAATTGTCGGAGGAGAAGCGTAAACTTGCCAATATGCCATTTACCACACGGAGTGGCAAGGAACGGCTGAGGCCCTGGCCTATGTTCATGGCTAGTGGTTCAGCTTCACATGAGGATGGAAGCACTCAGCCTCTCGCTAGAAAAATGAAAAGACTCAAGCTGGCAAAAGCAGTAGCACCGCAAAGAACTGTGCGTTCTTCGAAATCCCAAATCCACAAGGAGAGTCCGACTCCAATTGTGTCGGTTGCGATGCCTGACCTTCCCAACACTGGACGTGAAGAGCATGCGCCTTCCACCATTTGCACGCCCCCTGCAAGTGATGGAAGGAGCACCCGCAGTCCAGTTCCTGATAGTCAGATTGAAGATGTCAGTGTTGAAGTACACCAGGATGAGGAGGATATGGGTGTTGCTGGCGCTGGGGAGGAAATTGACCAGGAGGATTCTGATGGTGAGGTGGTTTGTTTAAGTCAGGCACCCGGGGAGACACCTGTTGTCCGTGGTAGGAATATGGCCGTTGACATGCCTGGTGAAAATACCAAAAAAATCAGCTCTTCGGTGTGGAAGTATTTCACCAGAAATGCGGACAACAGGTGTCAAGCCGTGTGTTCCCTTTGTCAAGCTGTAATAAGTAGGGGTAAGGACGTTAACCACCTCGGAACATCCTCCCTTATACGTCACCTGCAGCACATTCATAATAAGTCAGTGACAAGTTCAAAAACTTTGGGTGACAGCGGAAGCAGTCCACTGACCAGTAAATCCCTTCCTCTTGTAACCAAGCTCACGCAAACCACCCCACCAACTCCCTCAGTGTCAATTTCCTCCTTCCCCAGGAATGCCAATAGTCCTGCAGGCAATGTCACTGGCAATTCTGACGAGTCCTCTCCTGCCTGGGATTCCTCCGATGCATCCTTGCGTGTAACGCCTACTGCTGCTGGCGCTGCTGTTGTTGCTGCTGGGAGTCGATGGTCATCCCAGAGGGGAAGTCGTAAGCCCACTTGTACTACTTCCAGTAAGCAATTGACTGTTCAACAGTCCTTTGCGAGGAAGATGAAATATCACAGCAGTCATCCTGCTGCAAAGCGGATAACTGAGGCCTTGACAACTATGTTGGTGTTAGACGTGCGTCCGGTATCCGCCGTTAGTTCACAGGGAACTAGACAATTTATTGAGGCAGTGTGCCCCCGTTACCAAATACCATCTAGGTTCCACTTCTCTAGGCAGGCGATACCGAGAATGTACACGGACGTCAGAAAAAGACTCACCAGTGTCCTAAAAAATGCAGTTGTACCCAATGTCCACTTAACCACGGACATGTGGACAAGTGGAGCAGGGCAGGGTCAGGACTATATGACTGTGACAGCCCACTGGGTAGATGTATGGACTCCCGCCGCAAGAACAGCAGCGGCGGCACCAGTAGCAGCATCTCGCAAACGCCAACTCTTTCCTAGGCAGGCTACGCTTTGTATCACCGCTTTCCAGAATACGCACACAGCTGAAAACCTCTTACGGCAACTGAGGAAGATCATCGCGGAATGGCTTACCCCAATTGGACTCTCCTGTGGATTTGTGGCATCGGACAACGCCAGCAATATTGTGTGTGCATTAAATATGGGCAAATTCCAGCACGTCCCATGTTTTGCACATACCTTGAATTTGGTGGTGCAGAATTTTTTAAAAAACGACAGGGGCGTGCAAGAGATGCTGTCGGTGGCCAGAAGAATTGCGGGACACTTTCGGCGTACAGGCACCACGTACAGAAGACTGGAGCACCACCAAAAACTACTGAACCTGCCCTGCCATCATCTGAAGCAAGAAGTGGTAACGAGGTGGAATTCAACCCTCTATATGCTTCAGAGGTTGGAGGAGCAGCAAAAGGCCATTCAAGCCTATACAATTGAGCACGATATAGTAGGTGGAATGCACCTGTCTCAAGCGCAGTGGAGAATGATTTCAACGTTGTGCAAGGTTCTGATGCCCTTTGAACTTGCCACACGTGAAGTCAGTTCAGACACTGCCAGCCTGAGTCAGGTCATTCCCCTCATCAGGCTTTTGCAGAAGAAGCTGGAGACATTGAAGGAGGAGCTAACACGGAGCGATTCCGCTAGGCATGTGGGACTTGTGGATGGAGCCCTTAATTCGCTTAACAAGGATTCACGGGTGGTCAATCTGTTGAAATCAGAGCACTACATTTTGGCCACCGTGCTCGATCCTAGATTTAAAGCCTACCTTGGATCTCTCTTTCCGGCAGACACAAGTCTGCTGGGGTTGAAAGACCTGCTGGTGACAAAATTGTCAAGTCAAGCGGAACGCGACCTGTCAACATCTCCTCCTTCACATTCTCCCGCAACTGGGGGTGCGAGGAAAAGGCTCAGAATTCCGAGCCCACCCGCTGGCGGTGATGCAGGGCAGTCTGGAGCGACTGCTGATGCTGACATCTGGTCCGGACTGAAGGACCTGACAACGATTACGGACATGTCGTCTACTGTCACTGCATATGATTCTCTCAACATTGATAGAATGGTGGAGGATTATATGAGTGACCGCATCCAAGTAGGCACGTCACACAGTCCGTACTTATACTGGCAGGAAAAAGAGGCAATTTGGAGGCCCTTGCACAAACTGGCTTTATTCTACCTAAGTTGCCCTCCCACAAGTGTGTACTCCGAAAGAGTGTTTAGTGCCGCCGCTCACCTTGTCAGCAATCGGCGTACGAGGTTACATCCAGAAAATGTGGAGAAGATGATGTTCATTAAAATGAATTATAATCAATTCCTCCGCGGAGACATTGACCAGCAGCAATTGCCTCCACAAAGTACACAGGGAGCTGAGATGGTGGATTCCAGTGGGGACGAATTGATAATCTGTGAGGAGGGGGATGTACACGGTGATATATCGGAGGGTGATGATGAGGTGGACATCTTGCCTCTGTAGAGCCAGTTTGTGCAAGGAGAGATTAATTGCTTCTTTTTTTGGGGGGTCCAAACCAACCCGTCATATCAGTCACAGTCGTGTGGCAGACCCTGTCACTGAAATGATGGGTTGGTTAAAGTGTGCATGTCCTGTTTTGTTTATACAACATAAGGGTGGGTGGGAGGGCCCAAGGACAATTCCATCTTGCACCTCTTTTTTCTTTTCTTTTTCTTTGCGTCATGTGCTGTTTGGGGAGGGTTTTTTGGAAGGGACATCCTGCGTGACACTGCAGTGCCACTCCTAGATGGGCCCGGTGTTTGTGTCGGCCACTAGGGTCGCTTATCTTACTCACACAGCTACCTCATTGCGCCTCTTTTTTTCTTTGCGTCATGTGCTGTTTGGGGAGGGTTTTTTGGAAGGGACATCCTGCGTGACACTGCAGTGACACTCCTAGATGGGCCCGGTGTTTGTGTCGGCCACTAGGGTCGCTTATCTTACTCACACAGCTACCTCATTGCGCCTCTTTTTTTCTTTGCGTCATGTGCTGTTTGGGGAGGGTTTTTTGGAAGGGACATCCTGCGTGACACTGCAGTGCCACTCCTAGATGGGCCCGGTGTTTGTGTCGGCCACTAGGGTCGCTAATCTTACTCACACAGCTACCTCATTGCGCCTCTTTTTTTCTTTGCGTCATGTGCTGTTTGGGGAGGGTTTTTTGGAAGGGCCATCCTGCGTGACACTGCAGTGCCACTCCTAGATGGGCCCGGTGTTTGTGTCGGCCACTAGGGTCGCTTATCTTACTCACACAGCGACCTCGGTGCAAATTTTAGGACTAAAAATAATATTGTGAGGTGTGAGGTATTCAGAATAGACTGAAAATGAGTGGAAATTATGGTTTTTGAGGTTAATAATACTTTGGGATCAAAATGACCGCCAAATTCTATGATTTAAGCTGTTTTTTAGGTTTTTTGGAAAAAAACACCCGAATCCAAAACACACCCGAATCCGACAAAAAAAATTCGGTGAGGTTTTGCCAAAACGCGGTTGAACCCAAAACACGGCCGCGGAACCGAACCCAAAACCAAAACACAAAACCCGAAAAATTTCCGGCGCTCATCTCTAACTGCAATGCCCGATACATTATAGCACATACAATGCCTGTGACACATTATGCCACACACTGCAATGACCTTGAGACATTATACCACAATGCCCGTGATATAGTATACCATACACCGTAATGCCTGTGACACATACCGCAATGCCCTGCCCGTTATACCCTATGCCACACATCGCAATGCCCGTTATGTATTATGCCACACTGCAATGACCCTGAGACATTATACCACATACCACAATGCCCGTGATATAGTATACCACACACCGTAATGCCTGACACATTATGACACACACCGCAATGTCCGTGATACATTATGCCACACACTGCAATGACCCTGAGACATTATACCACATATCACAATGCCCGCGATATAGTATACCATACACCGTAATGCCTGCGACACATTATGACACACACCGCAATGTCCGTGATACATTATGCCACACACCGTAATGCCCATTACACATTAAGTCCTACAGTAAGGCTTCTAATTACTTTTCAATTACCTGCTCGTTGTCAGGGGTTTCATGCACTGGGTGTCATGCTCGTTGCCAGGGGTTTCATGCTCTTGGTTCCATGCACGGTGCCAGGGGTTTTCATGCTCAGGGTGTCATGCTCGTTGCCAGGGGTTTCATGCACTGGGTGTCATGCTCGTTGCCAGGTGTTTCATGCACTGGGTGTCATGCTCGTTGCCAGATGTTTCATGCACTGGGTGTCATGCTCATTGCTAGGAGGTAGTCTTTGTTGCTAGGGCTGTGCTCCCAGTGCCACATATGTCCCCAGTGCCAGATATTCCCCCACGGTGCCAGGTACTTACATGCCCCAGTGCCAAATATAGTCGTCCCCCCATGTGCCAGGTACACATATGCCCCCAGTGCCAGATATTCCCCCCCAGTGCCATATATGCCCCCAGTGCCAGATATTCCCCCCAGTGCCATATATGCCCCCCGTGCCATATATGCCCCCAGTGCCAGATACCCCCCCCCCCAGTGCCATATATGCCCCCAGTGCCAGATATTCCCCCCCAGTGCCATATATGCCCCAGTGCCAGATATCCCCCCCAGTGCCAGATATGCCCCCAGTGCCAGATATTCCCCCCAGTGCCAGAAATGCCCCAGTGCCAGATATTCCTCCCTCCCCCCCCGTGCCATATATGCCCCCAGTGCCAGATATTTACCCCCCCCCCCCCCCCCCCGCCGTCGCTTTTTGGAGGGACACGGAGGGCACAGCTCGTCTCTCCTGTGTCCCTCCTGCTGCATCATCTCCGGCGGCCGCGGGTCTAATAGGGGGAAGTGCCGGTTCGTGAGCCAATTAGAGCTCACGGACGGCACTTCCCCCTATTAGACCCGCGGCCGCCGGAGATGATGCAGCAGGAGGGACACAGGGAGGCGCGCTGTGTGCCCTCCGTGTCCCTCCAAAAAGCGGCGGAGGGAAGGAGACTGCAGACTGACATGCGGACGCTCGTCCGCATGTCAGTCTGCTGTAAATCAGTGGCGCCCCCGCAGCCTCTCGCCCCCAAGCCACCGCGAGGACTGCGGGGGCAGTAGTTACGCCACTGGTCCAATCTCATCTGATGATGGAAGCTAAGCAGTGTTGTGCCTGGTTTGTTTTTGGATTTCAAGTCCTGCCTTCTGGTTTGGCCATGGCACCTCGGATATTCACCAAGGTCATGGCCGTGATGACGACCCTTCACCATCAGAGAATCAGGATCCTGCCAAATCTGGACGACTTGCTGATCCTGGTGAACTCCCAAGAGGTTCTCCACAGTTATCTGGAACTGGCGGTCCAATTCCTAAAAGTCCACGGGTGGCTCATCAACTGAAAAAAGTCCTCGCTGGTCCCTGCTCGGAACATTGTGCACCTAGGGGCACTGCTGGACACACACAGCCAACAATTGTTTCTGTCTCCAGAGAAAGTCCTGAAAATTCAGGACAGTATCGTCCTCTCTCGCCCAAGAGTGTTGATACACACAGCGATGCAAGTACTAGACCTCATGGTGTCGGCTTTCGATATGGTAGAGTACGCTCAATTTCATTACCGCCCTCTGCAGAGGTTAATCCTCTCCAAGTGGGACGGCCTGCCTCATCGGATGATGTCTCAAATGATCTCCTTGACTCCGGAGGTTCGTCTGACACTGAGCTGGTGGCTACAGGACCAACAGTTGAGCAGGGGCCATCCCTTCTGGATCTCCAACTGTGTCCTCCTGACAATGAATGCCAGTCTTTTGGGCTGGGCCATGGTGTTGGAGCAACACTTTCTCCAGGGTCGGTGGACCAGGGAGGAATCTCTCCTCCTGATATACATTCTGGAATTGCAGGCAGTGTTCAATTAATTGACACTGGCCCTGCCTCTAGTACAGAACAGGCCTGTTCAAGTACAATCTGACAACGCCACCACGGTAGTGTACACAAATCATCAAGGCGGCACTCGAAACTGCATGGCAAAGCTGGAAGTATCAAAAATCCTCCGTTGGGTAGAAAGTCATCTGACAGCAATATCGGCAGTGTTCATTCCCGGAGTCCTCAACTAGGAAGCGGATTTCCTCAGTCGTCAGGACGTTCACGCTGGAGAGTGGAGAGGCCGCAGCAGAAATGTCTGCACTGGTGTCAGTAGGTGACTGAGGCAGGGATGACTGGGAGATAGTGGGTGACTGAAGCATGTATGAGTGGGAGATAGTGGGTGACTGAGGCCGGGGTGACTGGGAGATAGTGGGTGACAGGGAGATAGTGGGTTACTGAGGGAGGGGTGATAGGAAGGGGTTGGGTAAGTATGGGAAGAAAGTGGGTGACAGGTATAATAAATGACTAAGGCAGGGGTGATAGGGAGATAGTGGATGACTGTGGCAGGGGTGACAGGGACAGTAAGAGACTGAGGCAGGGGTGACAGGGATAGTGGCTGACTGAGGCAGGGGTGACTGGGAGATAGTGGGTGACTGAGGCAGGGTTGACAGGGATAGTGGGTGACTGAAGCAGGGGTGATAGGGTGACAGTGGGTGACTAAAGCAGGGGTGACTGGTATAGTGGGTGACTGAGGCAGGGATCGCAGATATAGTGGTTGACTGAGGCAGCGGTGACTGGGAGATAGTGGGTAACTGAGGCAGGGGTGACAGGGAAAGTGTGTGACTCAGGCAGGGGTGATAGGGAGATAGTGGGCTGCATATCTCTGCCTCACTGCAGCAGCACATTCCTGCTTCAATGACAGCAGCACATCCCTACCTCACTTATAGCAGCACATCCCTGCCTCGCTGACAGCAGCACATCCCTGCCTCGCTGACAGCAGCACATCCCTGCCTCGCTGACAGCAGCACATCCCTGCTTCACTGACAGCAGCACATCCCTGCTTCGCTGACAGCAGCACATCCCTGCTTCGCTGACAGCAGCACATCCCTGCCTCGCTGACAGCAGCACATCCCTGTCTCGCTGACAGCAGCACAGCACTGCTTCGCTGACAGCAGCACATCACTGCTTCACTACCAGCAGCACATCCCTGCCTCACTGGCAGCAGCACATCCCTGCCTTACTGACAGCTGTATATAGGGCCTAATTCAGACCTGATCCCTGCTGTGCATATTCACACAACAGGAGATCAGGTCTGAAGTGCGTGTGTGCTGGTGCCGCAGTGCACCGGCACATGCCAGAGATGCGATCAGCATCTCTGCCCAGTGAGCGCCTCTGCCTGATTGACAGGCAGAGGCGGTCACTGGGCAGGAGGAGTCGGGCCAGCGGCGTTGTGCCGCCATTTTGGGGGCACAGTCAGGACAACGCAGACATGACCGGACCGTATGGGGGCGGGCCGTGACGGCTGCGTGACCCGGACAGCAACGGGCCTTATTTACTAAAATCTCAGATAAATTTTATGGCATTTATGTGCAGTCTAGTTTGCACAGTTGATAGAGTGTTGATCTTGCACTATCAATGTAAGCCTCACATAGGTTTGATACACATGTAAGTTTGTTTTTATTTTACTACATTGTGGTTTGTGGCTCTATACCATGTAATGCATGTCTTTTAACAGTAGTCAAGTCTTCCAATGTGCTTGTTAGTGAAACCCAATAGATAGCTTTATTTTATTTTGTTTCTTCAAATATTGAATGCATATGTCTTATAACTTTTTTTTTTTTCAATATACAGGTTGAGTATCTGTATATACATTTTTATTATAAGATTTTCAATGACACAAGTACATCCAAGTTGCAGATTATGGATTGTGAAGGACAAATCAACCATATAAACAATTTAAGCAATTTAAATTGCATGCAGGTAGTAGAATATCAAACTCCTTGGATGAGAGTTGGTCGTAATAAACTAGGATAGAAAAGAATAAAGTAGAAAATAAGATTTTAAACCTACCGGTAAATCTTTTTCTCGTAGTCCGTAGAGGATGCTGGGGACTCCGTAAGGACCATGGGGATAGACGGGCTCCACAGGAGACATGGGCACTTTAAGAAAGACTTTAGTTCTGGGTGTGCACTGGCTCCTCCCTCTATGCCACAGTTAGAGAAACTGTGCCCAGAGGAGACGGACAGTATGAGGAAAGGATTTTGTTAATCCAGGGCAAGATTCATACCAGCCACACCAATCACACCGTATAACTTGTGATAAACTACCCAGTTATCAGTATGAAAAAACAACATAGCATCAGTGCAGGACCGATGCAACTATAACATAACCCTTATTGAAGCAATAACTATATACAAGTATTGCAGGAGTAGTCCGCACTTGGGACGGGCGCCCAGCATCATCTACGGACTACGAGAAAAAGATTTACCAGTAGGTTTAAAATCTTATTTTCTCTAACGTCCTAGAGGATGCTGGGGACTCCGTAAGGACCATGGGGATTATACCAATGCTCCAAAACGGGCGGGAGAGTGCGGATGACTCTGCAGCACCGATTGAGCAAACATGAGTTCCTCCTCAGCCAGGGTATCAAACTTATAGTATTTTGCAAAGGTGTGTGAACCCGACCAAGTAGCAGCTTGACACAGCTGTAGTGCCGAGACCCCTCGGGCAGCCGCCCAAGAAGAGCCCACTTTCCTCGTGGAATGGGCCTTGACCGATTTCAGTAACTGCAATCCAGCCATAGAATGCGCTTGCTGAATCGTGTTACAAATCCGGCGAGCAATAGCCTGCTTTGAAGCAGGGGCACCAATCTTGTTGGTTGCATACAGGACAAACAGCGCTTCAGTTTTCCTGACTCTAGCCGTCCTGGCCACGTAAATTTTCAAAGCCCTAACCACATCAAGTAACTCGGAATCCTCCAAGTCACGCGTAGCCACAGGCACCACAATAGGTTGGTTCATATGAAAAGATGAGACCACTTTTGGTAGGAATTGAGGACGGGTCTGCAATTCCGCTCTATCCACATGGAATACCAAATATGGGCTTTTATGTGACAAAGCCGCTAATTCCGACACTCGCCTAGCCGAAGCCAAGGCTAATAACATGACCACCTTCCATGTGAGATATTTTAACTCCACTGTTTTAAGTGGTTCAAACCAGTGTAATTTTAGAAAACTTAACACCACGTTAAGGTCCCAAGGTGCCACCGGAGGCACAAAAGGAGGCTGAATATGCAGCACTCCTTTTACAAAAGTCTGAACTTCTGGAAGAGAAGCCAATTCTTTTTGAAAGAAAATGGATAAGGCTGAAATCTGGACCTTAATAGAGCCTAATTTTAGGCCCAAATTCACTCCAGTTTGTAGGAAGTGAAGGAAACGGCCCAGATGGAATTCTTCCGTAGGAGCATTCCTGGCCTCACACCAAGAAACATAATTTCGCCATATACGGTGTAATGTTTTAACGTTACATCCTTCCTAGCCTTTATCAGCGTAGGGATGACCTCAACCGGAATGCTAGGATCCGGCATTCAACCGCCATGCCGTCAAATGCAGCTGCGGTAAGTCTTGGAACAGACAGGGCCCCTGATGCAACAGGTCCTGTCTTAGAGGGAGAGGCCACAGATCTTCTGTGAGCATTTCCTGCAGATCCGGATACCAGGTCCTCCGTGGCCAATCTGGAACAATGAGGATTGTTCTCACTCCTCTTTGTCTTATTATCCTCAACACCTTGGGTATGAGAGGAAGAGGAGGAAATACATAGACCGACCGGAACACCCACGGTGTCACTAGGGCGTCTACAGCTACTGCCTGAGGGTCTCTTGACCTTGCGCAATACCTCTGTAGCTTTTTGTTGAGCCGGGACGGCATCATGTCTATCTGTGGCAGTTCCCACCGACTTGTAATCTGTGCAAAGACTTCCTGATGAAGTCCCCACTCTCCCGGATGTAGGTCGTGTCTGCTGAGGATGTCTGCTTCCCAGTTGTCCACTCCCGGAATGAACACTGCTGACAGTGCGCTTGCGTGATTCTCCACCCAGCGAAGAATTCTGGTAGCTTGTGCCATCGCCACTCTGCTTCTTGTGCCGCCTTGGCGGTTTACATGAGCCACTGCGGTGACGTTGTCTGACTGGATCAGAACCGGTTGGTCGCAAAGTAAGGTCTCCGCTTGACGTAGGGCATTGTATATGGCCCTTAGTTCCAGGATGTTGATGTGAAGACAAGTCTCTTGACTTGACCAAAGACCTTGGAAATTTCTTCCCTGTGTGACTGCTCCCCAACCTTGGAGGCTTGCGTCTGTGGTCACCAGGATCCAGCCCTGAATGCTGAATCTGCGTCCCTCGAGAAGGTGAGCACTCTGCAGCCACCACAAGAGTGATACCCTGACCCTGGGGGACAGGGTGATCAACCAATGCATCTGTAAATGTGACCCGGACCACTTGTCCAGTAGGTCCCATTGGAAAGTCCTCGCATGGAACCTGCCGAATGGAATGGCCTCGTATGATGCCACCATCTTTCCCAGGACTCGAGTGCAGTGATGCACTGACACCTGTTTTGGTTTCAATAGGTTCCTGACAAGAGTCATGAGTTCCTGGGCCTTTTCTATCAGGAGATAAACCCTCTTCTGGTCTGTGTCCAGAATCATGCCCAAGAAAGACAGACGAGTAGTAGGAATCAACTGCGACTTCGGGATATTGAGAATCCAGCCGTGTTGCTGTAACACTTTCAGTGAAAGTGATACGCTGTTCAGCAACTGCTCTCTTGATCTCGCTTTTATGAGATCGCCCAAGTACGGGATAATTGTGACACCTTGCTTGCACAGGAGCACCATCATTTCCGCCATTACCTTGGTGAAAATTCTCAGGGCCATGGAGAGACCAAACAGCAACGTCTGAAATTGGCAATGACAGTCCTGTACCGCAAATCTGAGTTACGCCTGATGAGGTGGATAAATGGGGACATGAAGGTATGCATCCTGTACACAAATGCGGACAACAGGTGTCAAGCCGTGTGTTGCCTTTGTCAAGCTGTAATAAGTAGGGATAAGGACGTTAACCACCTCGGAACATCCTCCCTTATACGTCACCTGCAGCGCATTCATCATAAGTCAGTGACAAGTTCAAAAACTTTGGATGACAGTGGAAGCAGTCCACTAACCACTAAATCCCTTCCTCTTGTAACCAAGCTCCTGCAAACCACACCACCAACTCCCTCAGTGTCAATTTCCTCCTTAGACAGGAGAGCCAATAGTCCTGCAGGCCATGTCACTGGCAAGTCTGACGAGTCCTCTCCTGCCTGGGATTCCTCCGATGCATCCTTGAGTGTAACGCCTACTGCTGCTGGCGCTGCTGTTGTTGCTGCTGGGAGTCGATCGTCATCCCAGAGGGGAAGTCGGAAGACCACTTGTACTTCTTCCAGTAAGCAATTGACTGTCCAACAGTCCTTTGCGAGGAAGATGAAATATCACAGCAGTCATCCTGCTGCAAAGCGGATAACTCAGGTCTGGGTGGTGAGAAACGTGGTTCCGGTATCCATCGTTAATTTAGAGGCAACTAGAGACTTGATTGAGGTACTGTGTCCCCGGTACCAAATACCCACTAGGTTCCATTTCTCTAGGCAGGCGATACCGAAAATGTACACAGACCTCAGAAAAAGAGTCACCAGTGTCCTAAAAAATGCAGTTGTACCCAATGTCCACTTGTCTGTGGTTAAGTGGAGCAGGGCAGACTCAGGACTATATGACTGTGACAGCCCACTGGGTAGATGTATTGCCTCCCGCAGCAAGAACAGCAGCGGCGGCACCAGTAGCAGCATCTCGCAATTGCCAACTCGTTCCTAGGCAGGCTACGCTTTGTATCACCGCTTTCCATAAGAGGCACACAGCTGACAACCACTTACGGAAACTGAGGAACATCATCGCAGAATGGCTTACCCCAATTGAACTCTCCTGGGGATTTGTGACATCGGACAACGCCACCAATATTGTGCGTGCATTACATCTGGGCAAATTCCAGCACGTCCCATGTTTTGCACATACATTGAACTTGGTGGTGCAGAATTATTTAAAAAACGACAGGGGCGTGCAAGAGATGCTGTCGGTGGCCCGAAGAATTGCGGGCCACTTTCTGCCTTCAGCCACCGCATGCCGAAGACTGGAGCACCACCAAACATTCCTGAACCTGCCCTGCCATCATCTGAAGCAAGAGGTGGTAACGAGGTGGAATTCAACCCTCTATATGCTTCAGAGGATGGAGGAGCAGCAAAAGGCCATTCAAGCCTATACATCTGCCCACGATATAGGCAAAGGAGGGGGAATGCACCTGACTCAAGCGCAGTGGAGAATGATTTCAACGTTGTGCAAGGTTCTGCAACCCTTTGAACTTTCCACACGTGAAGTCAGTTCAGACACTGCCAGCCTGAGTCAGGTCATTCCCCTCATCAGGCTTTTGCAGAAGAAGCTGGAGACATTGAAGGAGGAGCTAAAACAGAGCGATTCAACTAGGCATGTGGGACTTGTGGATGGAGCCCTTAATTTGCTTAACCAGGATTCAATCTGTTGAAATCAGAGCACTACATTTTGGCCGCCGTGCTCGATCCTAGATTTAAAACCTACATTGTATCTCTCTTTCCGGCAGACACAAGTCTGCAGAGGTTCAAAGACCTGCTGGTGAGAAAATTGTCAAGTCAAGCGGAACGTGACCCGTCAACAGCTCCTCCTTCACATTCTCCCGCAACTGGGGGTGCGAGAAAAAGGCTAAGAATTCCGAGCCCACCCGCTGGCGGTGATGCAGGGCAGTCTGGAGTGAGTGCTGACATCTGGTCCAGACTGAATGACCTGGCAACGATTACTGACATGTCGTCTACTGTCACTGCATATGATTCTGTCACCTTTGAAAGAATGGTGGAGAAAAAGAGGCAATTTGGAGGCCCTTGCACAAACTGGCTTTATTCTACCTAAGTTGCCCTCCCTCCAGTGTGTACTCCGAAAGAGTGTTTAGTGCGGCCGCTCACCTTGTCAGCAATCGGCGTACAAGGTTACTTCCAGAAAATGTGGAGAAGATGATGATCATCAAAATTAATTATAATCAATTCCTCCGTGGAGACATTCACCAGCAATTGCCTCCAGAAAGTACACAGGGATCTGAGATGGTGGATTCCAGTGGGGACGAATTAATAATCTGTGAGGAGGGGGATGTACACAGTGAAAGGGGTGAGGAATCGGAGGATGATGAGGTGGACATCTTGCCTCTGTAGAGCCAGTTTGTGCAAGGAGAGATTGATTGATTCTTTTTTGGTGGGGGCCCAAACCAACCAGTCATTTCAGTCAGTCGTGTGGCAGACCCTGTCGCTGAAATGATGGGTTCGTCAATGTTTTTCTTTTCAATCTAAACCCCTGCAGTTTTCTGTAAGCATCTGCTTCGCAATGATGATCAACAAGTCACAAGGGAAAACACTCAGGGCTGGAGGCGTAGATCTTAGGACCAGCTGCTACAAGCATGGCAGAGGTGTCACTATCACTGGTGACACCCAGAGAGGCGGCGAGGGAGATTGTAATGCAGTGCGCGCAGATAAGCAGCGCAATGGTAAAAAGGAGGCATGGTCTCATAGGTAGGGGCGTGGCCTGAATCACCATTTTGTTGCTGCGGGTATCCCGGGGGTTGGGGGCTGTACCCGGGGACTAGTGTGTGAGTGGTGCTGGCTCCTGCACAGTGACAGAAACTGGGTGTTGCACGTAATGTCACAGTAAAACACCCATATTCTGTCACTGAAGAAGAGCCGGCACTTTGGTGTCACCCCACTTGGCGGGTGACACTCGGGTGTGTGCCGCAACCCCGTTGTGATGCCACTGACCCATGGGAAGCTTTACGTGGCTTACCCATGTGTTAGTAGCCCCAAGCATCTTTTGTGTTAGTCCCTGAAGAAAAACTTCAAATATTGTTTACAATTTTGTAATCAATGGCCTAATTCAGTAAGGATTGCAAATTCTGCTAAGTAACAGAATTTGCAATCCTTTGGTTCGCATGCTGGGGCCACCCATCACAGGGCATGGCCACCCAGCATGCCGCCTCCCTTCTTGACCACGCTGAAATTGCAGTCTCAGTGCAGTTCAGCGTGATCATAAAAAATGGGTTAGCCTCCTGTTGGTGCAGACTGTACGTGTGCGCAGGAAGCCGCCACCATTTTTGTGATCGCAACGGCTGCATGTGATGTCATGCAGCCGCTCTGACCACGCCTCCTGTTTCTCCGTTGAAGCCCTGCCCCCGCACCGCTCCATCTCCGACTTTGAAATGGAGTGTTGCTGACCCCCCCCCCCCCCCGCACCGATTGACAGTCACAGAAAATGCAGGCGCATGCGTATGCTCTTAGCAATTTTTGCAGTTGGATTGCTTATTGTGATTGCAATCCAACCTGAATCAGGCTCTATTACCTATCACAATGCACTGCAGGTAGTACAAAATGGGGTTAATATAGGAGAAAACCCCCCAGAGCTGTGCTCCTTAACTGTCCCTGGTGGCTAGTGGAGCGGCTGCCCAGTAATCAGTGTCCACGCCAGTGCGCACACGGCCCGCCCCCTACAGCCATGCTGGATCATGGTATAGTGTGGGCACAGAAGCCCCTTACCTCCCTTTCATCAGCGGCCTCGTGATCCCGGAGGGCGGTGTGTGTGTGACTGACCTTAGGAAGAAACCGGAGCCTCCTCACAGATTATTAATTCGTCCCCACTGGAATCCACCATCTCAGATCCCTGTGTACTTTCTGGAGGCAATTGCTGGTGAATGTCTCCACGGAGGAATTGATTATAATTAATTTTGATGATCATCATCTTCTCCACATTTTCTGGAAGTAACCTTGTACGCCGATTGCTGACAAGGTGAGCGGCCGCACTAAACACTCTTTCGGAGTACACACTGGAGGGAGGGCAACTTAGGTAGAATAAAGCCAGTTTGTGCAAGGGCCTCCAAATTGCCTCTTTTTCTCCACCATTCTTTCAAAGGTGACAGAATCATATGCAGTGACAGTAGACGACATGTCAGTAATCGTTGCCAGGTCATTCAGTCTGGACCAGATGTCAGCACTCACTCCAGACTGCCCTGCATCACCGCCAGCGGGTGGGCTCGGAATTCTTAGCCTTTTTCTCGCACCCCCAGTTGCGGGAGAATGTGAAGGAGGAGCTGTTGACGGGTCACGTTCCGCTTGACTTGACAATTTTCTCACCAGCAGGTCTTTGAACCTCTGCAGACTTGTGTCTGCCGGAAAGAGAGATACAATGTAGGTTTTAAATCTAGGATCGAGCACGGCGGCCAAAATGTAGTGCTCTGATTTCAACAGATTGAATCCTGGTTAAGCAAATTAAGGGCTCCATCCACAAGTCCCACATGCCTAGTTGAATCGCTCTGTTTTAGCTCCTCCTTCAATGTCTCCAGCTTCTTCTGCAAAAGCCTGATGAGGGGAATGACCTGACTCAGGCTGGCAGTGTCTGAACTGACTTCACGTGTGGAAAGTTCAAAGGGTTGCAGAACCTTGCACAACGTTGAAATCATTCTCCACTGCGCTTGAGTCAGGTGCATTCCCCCTCCTTTGCCTATATCGTGGGCAGATGTATAGGCTTGAATGGCCTTTTGCTGCTCCTCCATCCTCTGAAGCATATAGAGGGTTGAATTCCACCTCGTTACCACCTCTTGCTTCAGATGATGGCAGGGCAGGTTCAGGAATGTTTGGTGGTGCTCCAGTCTTCGGCATGCGGTGGCTGAAGGCAGAAAGTGGCCCGCAATTCTTCGGGCCACCGACAGCATCTCTTGCACGCCCCTGTCGTTTTTTAAATAATTCTGCACCACCAAGTTCAATGTATGTGCAAAACATGGGACGTGCTGGAATTTGCCCAGATGTAATGCACGCACAATATTGGTGGCGTTGTCCGATGTCACAAATCCCCAGGAGAGTTCAATTGGGGTAAGCCATTCTGCGATGATGTTCCTCAGTTTCCGTAAGTGGTTGTCAGCTGTGTGCCTCTTATGGAAAGCGGTGATACAAAGCGTAGCCTGCCTAGGAACGAGTTGGCAATTGCGAGATGCTGCTACTGGTGCCGCCGCTGCTGTTCTTGCTGCGGGAGGCAATACATCTACCCAGTGGGCTGTCACAGTCATATAGTCCTGAGTCTGCCCTGCTCCACTTAACCACAGACAAGTGGACATTGGGTACAACTGCATTTTTTAGGACACTGGTGACTCTTTTTCTGAGGTCTGTGTACATTTTCGGTATCGCCTGCCTAGAGAAATGGAACCTAGTGGGTATTTGGTACCGGGGACACAGTACCTCAATCAAGTCTCTAGTTGCCTCTAAATTAACGATGGATACCGGAACCACGTTTCTCACCACCCAGACCTGAGTTATCCGCTTTGCAGCAGGATGACTGCTGTGATATTTCATCTTCCTCGCAAAGGACTGTTGGACAGTCAATTGCTTACTGGAAGAAGTACAAGTGGTCTTCCGACTTCCCCTCTGGGATGACGATCGACTCCCAGCAGCAACAACAGCAGCGCCAGCAGCAGTAGGCGTTACACTCAAGGATGCATCGGAGGAATCCCAGGCAGGAGAGGACTCGTCAGACTTGCCAGTGACATGGCCTGCAGGACTATTGGCTCTCCTGTCTAAGGAGGAAATTGACACTGAGGGAGTTGGTGGTGTGGTTTGCAGGAGCTTGGTTACAAGAGGAAGGGATTTAGTGGTTAGTGGACTGCTTCCACTGTCATCCAAAGTTTTTGAACTTGTCACTGACTTATGATGAATGCGCTGCAGGTGACGTATAAGGGAGGATGTTCCGAGGTGGTTAACGTCCTTATCCCTACTTATTACAGCTTGACAAAGGCAACACACGGCTTGACACCTGTTGTCCGCATTTGTGTACAGGATGCATACCTTCATGTCCCCATTTATCCACCTCATCAGGCGTAACTCAGATTTGCGGTACAGGACTGTCATTGCCAATTTCAGACGTTGCTGTTTGGTCTCTCCATGGCCCTGAGAATTTTCACCAAGGTAATGGCGGAAATGATGGTGCTCCTGTGCAAGCAAGGTGTCACAATTATCCCGTACTTGGGCGATCTCATAAAAGCGAGATCAAGAGAGCAGTTGCTGAACAGCGTATCACTTTCACTGAAAGTGTTACAGCAACACGGCTGGATTCTCAATATCCCGAAGTCGCAGTTGATTCCTACTACTCGTCTGTCTTTCTTGGGCATGATTCTGGACACAGACCAGAAGAGGGTTTATCTCCTGATAGAAAAGGCCCAGGAACTCATGACTCTTGTCAGGAACCTATTGAAACCAAAACAGGTGTCAGTGCATCACTGCACTCGAGTCCTGGGAAAGATGGTGGCATCATACGAGGCCATTCCATTCGGCAGGTTCCATGCGAGGACTTTCCAATGGGACCTACTGGACAAGTGGTCCGGGTCACATTTACAGATGCATTGGTTGATCACCCTGTCCCCCAGGGTCAGGGTATCACTCTTGTGGTGGCTGCAGAGTGCTCACCTTCTCGAGGGACGCAGATTCAGCATTCAGGGCTGGATCCTGGTGACCACAGACGCAAGCCTCCAAGGTTGGGGAGCAGTCACACAGGGAAGAAATTTCCAAGGTCTTTGGTCAAGTCAAGAGACTTGTCTTCACATCAACATCCTGGAACTAAGGGCCATATACAATGCCCTACGTCAAGCGGAGACCTTACTTTGCGACCAACCGGTTCTGATCCAGTCAGACAACGTCACCGCAGTGGCTCATGTAAACCGCCAAGGCGGCACAAGAAGCAGAGTGGCGATGGCACAAGCCACCAGAATTCTTCGCTGGGTGGAGAATCACGCAAGCGCACTGTCAGCAGTGTTCATTCCGGGAGTGGACAACTGGGAAGCAGACATCCTCAGCAGACACGACCTACATCCGGGAGAGTGGGGACTTCATCAGGAAGTCTTTGCACAGATTACAAGTCGGTGGGAACTGCCACAGATAGACATGATGCCGTCCCGGCTCAACAAAAAGCTACAGAGGTATTGCGCAAGGTCAAGAGACCCTCAGGCAGTAGCTGTAGACGCCCTAGTGACACCGTGGGTGTTCCGGTCGGTCTATGTATTTCCTCCTCTTCCTCTCATACCCAAGGTGTTGAGGATAATAAGACAAAGAGGAGTGAGAACAATCCTCATTGTTCCAGATTGGCCACGGAGGACCTGGTATCCGGATCTGCAGGAAATGCTCACAGAAGATCTGTGGCCTCTCCCTCTAAGACAGGACCTGTTGCATCAGGGGCCCTGTCTGTTCCAAGACTTACCGCAGCTGCATTTGACGGCATGGCGGTTGAATGCCGGATCCTAGCATTCCGGTTGAGGTCATCCCTACGCTGATAAAGGCTAGGAAGGATGTAACGTTAAAACATTACACCGTATATGGCGAAATTATGTTTCTTGGTGTGAGGCCAGGAATGCTCCTACGGAAGAATTCCATCTGGGCCGTTTCCTTCACTTCCTACAAACTGGAGTGAATTTGGGCCTAAAATTAGGCTCTATTAAGGTCCAGATTTTAGCCTTATCCATTTTCTTTCAAAAAGAATTGGCTTCTCTTCCAGAAGTTCAGACTTTTGTAAAAGGAGTGCTGCATATTCAGCCTCCTTTTGTGCCTCCGGTGGCACCTTGGGACCTTAACGTGGTGTTAAGTTTTCTAAAATTACACTGGTTTGAACCACTAAAAACAGTGGAGTTAAAATATCTCACATGGAAGGTGGTCATGTTATTAGCCTTGGCTTCGGCTAGGCGAGTGTCGGAATTAGCGGCTTTGTCACATAAAAGCCCATATTTGGTATTCCATGTGGATAGAGCGGAATTGCAGACCCGTCCTCAATTCCTACCAAAAGTGGTCTCATCTTTTCATATGAACCAACCTATTGTGGTGCCTGTGGCTACGCGTGACTTGGAGGATTCCGAGTTACTTGATGTGGTTAGGGCTTTGAAAATTTACGTGGCCAGGACGGCTAGAGTCAGGAAAACTGAAGCGCTGTTTGTCCTGTATGCAACCAACACGATTGGTGCCCCTGCTTCAAAGCAGGCTATTGCTCGCCGGATTTGTAACACGATTCAGCAAGCGCATTCTATGGCTGGATTGCAGTTACTGAAATCGGTCAAGGCCCATTCCACGAGGAAAGTGGGCTCTTCTTGGGCGGCTGCCCGAGGGGTCTCGGCACTACAGCTGTGTCAAGCTGCTACTTGGTCGGGTTCACACACCTTTGCAAAATACTATAAGTTTGATACCCTGGCTGAGGAGGAACTCATGTTTGCTCAATCGGTGCTGCAGAGTCATCCGCACTCTCCCGCCCGTTTTGGAGCATTGGTATAATCCCCATGGTCCTTACGGAGTCCCCAGCATCCTCTAGGACGTTAGAGAAAATAAGATTTTAAACCTACTGGTAAATCTTTTTCTCGTAGTCCGTAGATGATGCTGGGCGCCCGTCCCAAGTGCGGACTACTTCTGCAATACTTGTATATAGTTATTGCTTCAATAAGGGTTATGTTATAGTTGCATCGGTCCTGCACTGATGCTATGTTGTTTTTTCATACTGATAACTGGGTAGTTTATCACAAGTTATACGGTGTGATTGGTGTGGCTGGTATGAATCTTGCCCTGGATTAACAAAATCCTTTCCTCATACTGTCCGTCTCCTCTGGGCACAGTTTCTCTAACTGTGGCATAGAGGGAGGAGCCAGTGCACACCCAGAACTAAAGTCTTTCTTAAAGTGCCCATGTCTCCTGTGGAGCCCGTCTATCCCCATGGTCCTTACGGAGTCCCCAGCATCCTCTACGGACTACGAGAAAAAGATTTACCGGTAGGTTTAAAATCTTATTTTCTACTTTATTCTTTTCTATCCTAGTTTATTACGACCAACTCTCATCCAAGGAGTTTGATATTCTACTACCTGCATGCAATTTAAATTGCTTAAATTGTTTATATGGTTGATTTGTCCTTCACAATCCATAATCTGCAACTTGGATGTACTTGTGTCATTGAAAATCTTATAATAAAAATGTATATACAGATACTCAACCTGTATATTGAAAAAAAAAAAAGTTATAAGACATATGCATTCAATATTTGAAGAAACAAAATAAAATAAAGCTATCTATTGGGTTTCACTAACAAGCACATTGGAAGACTTGACTACTGTTAAAAGACATGCATTACATGGTATAGAGCCACAAACCACAATGTAGTAAAATAAAAACAAACTTACATGTGTATCAAACCTATGTGAGGCTTACATTGATAGTGCAAGATCAACACTCTATCAACTGTGCAAACTAGACTGCACATAAATGCCATAAAATTTATCTGAGATTTTAGTAAATAAGGCCCGTTGCTGTCCGGGTCACGCAGCCGTCACGGCCCGCCCCCATACGGTCCGGTCATGTCTGCGTTGTCCTGACTGTGCCCCCAAAATGGCGGCACAACGCCGCTGGCCCGACTCCTCCTGCCCAGTGACCGCCTCTGCCTGTCAATCAGGCAGAGGCGCTCACTGGGCAGAGATGCTGATCGCATCTCTGGCATGTGCCGGTGCACTGCGGCACCAGCACACACGCACTTCAGACCTGATCTCCTGTTGTGTGAATATGCACAGCAGGGATCAGGTCTGAATTAGGCCCTATATACAGCTGTCAGTAAGGCAGGGATGTGCTGCTGCCAGTGAGGCAGGGATGTGCTGCTGGTAGTGAAGCAGTGATGTGCTGCTGTCAGCGAAGCAGTGCTGTGCTGCTGTCAGCGAGACAGGGATGTGCTGCTGTCAGCGAGGCAGGGATGTGCTGCTGTCAGCGAAGCAGGGATGTGCTGCTGTCAGCGAAGCAGGGATGTGCTGCTGTCAGTGAAGCAGGGATGTGCTGCTGTCAGCGAGGCAGGGATGTGCTGCTGTCAGCGAGGCAGGGATGTGCTGCTGTCAGCGAGGCAGGGATGTGCTGCTATAAGTGAGGTAGGGATGTGCTGCTGTCATTGAAGCAGGAATGTGCTGCTGCAGTGAGGCAGAGATATGCAGCCCACTATCTCCCTATCACCCCTGCCTGAGTCACACACTTTCCCTGTCACCCCTGCCTCAGTTACCCACTATCTCCCAGTCACCGCTGCCTCAGTCAACCACTATATCTGCGATCCCTGCCTCAGTCACCCACTATACCAGTCACCCCTGCTTTAGTCACCCACTGTCACCCTATCACCCCTGCTTCAGTCACCCACTATCCCTGTCAACCCTGCCTCAGTCACCCACTATCTCCCAGTCACCCCTGCCTCAGTCAGCCACTATCCCTGTCACCCCTGCCTCAGTCTCTTACTGTCCCTGTCACCCCTGCCACAGTCATCCACTATCTCCCTATCACCCCTGCCTTAGTCATTTATTATACCTGTCACCCACTTTCTTCCCATACTTACCCAACCCCTTCCTATCACCCCTCCCTCAGTAACCCACTATCTCCCTGTCACCCACTATCTCCCAGTCACCCCGGCCTCAGTCACCCACTATCTCCCACTCATACATGCTTCAGTCACCCACTATCTCCCAGTCATCCCTGCCTCAGTCACCTACTGACACCAGTGCAGACATTTCTGCTGCGGCCTCTCCACTCTCCAGCGTGAACGTCCTGACGACTGAGGAAATCCGCTTCCTAGTTGAGGACTCCGGGAATGAACACTGCCGATATTGCTGTCAGATGACTTTCTACCCAACGGAGGATTTTTGATACTTCCAGCTTTGCCATGCAGTTTCGAGTGCCGCCTTGATGATTTGTGTACACTACCGTGGTGGCGTTGTCAGATTGTACTTGAACAGGCCTGTTCTGTACTAGAGGCAGGGCCAGTGTCAATTAATTGAACACTGCCTGCAATTCCAGAATGTATATCAGGAGGAGAGATTCCTCCCTGGTCCACCGACCCTGGAGAAAGTGTTGCTCCAACACCATGGCCCAGCCCAAAAGACTGGCATTCATTGTCAGGAGGACACAGTTGGAGATCCAGAAGGGATGGCCCCTGCTCAACTGTTGGTCCTGTAGCCACCAGCTCAGTGTCAGACGAACCTCCGGAGTCAAGGAGATCATTTGAGACATCATCCGATGAGGCAGGCCGTCCCACTTGGAGAGGATTAACCTCTGCAGAGGGCGGTAATGAAATTGAGCGTACTCTACCATATCGAAAGCCGACACCATGAGGTCTAGTACTTGCATCGCTGTGTGTATCAACACTCTTGGGCGAGAGAGGACGATACTGTCCTGAATTTTCAGGACTTTCTCTGGAGACAGAAACAATTGTTGGCTGTGTGTGTCCAGCAGTGCCCCTAGGTGCACAATGTTCCGAGCAGGGACCAGCGAGGACTTTTTTCAGTTGATGAGCCACCCGTGGACTTTTAGGAATTGGACCGCCAGTTCCAGATAACTGTGGAGAACCTCTTGGGAGTTCACCAGGATCAGCAAGTCGTCCAGATTTGGCAGGATCCTGATTCTCTGATGGTGAAGGGTCGTCATCACGGCCATGACCTTGGTGAATATCCGAGGTGCCATGGCCAAACCAGAAGGCAGGACTTGAAATCCAAAAACAAACCAGGCACAACACTGCTTAGCTTCCATCATCAGATGAGATTGGACCAGTGGCGTAACTACTGCCCCCGCAGTCCTCGCGGTGGCTTGGGGGCGAGAGGCTGCGGGGGCGCCACTGATTTACAGCAGACTGACATGCGGACGAGTGTCCGCATGTCAGTCTGCAGTCTCCTTCCCTCCGCCGCTTTTTGGAGGGACACGGAGGGCACACAGCGCGCCTCCCTGTGTCCCTCCTGCTGCATCATCTCCGGCGGCCGCGGGTCTAATAGGGGGAAGTGCCGTCCGTGAGCTCTAATTGGCTCACGAACCGGCACTTCCCCCTATTAGACCCGCGGCCGCCGGAGATGATGCAGCAGGAGGGACACAGGAGAGACGAGCTGTGCCCTCCGTGTCCCTCCAAAAAGCGACGGCGGGGGGGGGGGGTAAATATCTGGCACTGGGGGCATATATGGCACGGGGGGGGAGGGAGGAATATCTGGCACTGGGGCATTTCTGGCACTGGGGGGAATATCTGGCACTGGGGGCATATCTGGCACTGGGGGGGATATCTGGCACTGGGGCATATATGGCACTGGGGGGGAATATCTGGCACTGGGGGCATATATGGCACTGGGGGGGGTATCTGGCACTGGGGGCATATATGGCACGGGGGGCATATATGGCACTGGGGGGAATATCTGGCACTGGGGGCATATATGGCACTGGGGGGGAATATCTGGCACTGGGGGCATATGTGTACCTGGCACATGGGGGGACGACTATATTTGGCACTGGGGCATGTAAGTACCTGGCACCGTGGGGGAATATCTGGCACTGGGGACATATGTGGCACTGGGAGCACAGCCCTAGCAACAAAGACTACCTCCTAGCAACGAGCATGACACCCAGTGCATGAAACATCTGGCAACGAGCATGACACCCAGTGCATGAAACACCTGGCAACGAGCATGACACCCAGTGCATGAAACCCCTGGCAACGAGCATGACACCCTGAGCATGAAAACCCATGGCACCGTGCATGGAACCAAGAGCATGAAACCCCTGGCAACGAGCATGACACCCAGTGCATGAAACCCCTGACAACGAGCAGGTAATTGAAAAGTAATTAGAAGCCTTACTGTAGGACTTAATGTGTAATGGGCATTACGGTGTGTGGCATAATGTATCACGGACATTGCGGTGTGTGTCATAATGTGTCGCAGGCATTACGGTGTATGGTATACTATATCGCGGGCATTGTGATATGTGGTATAATGTCTCAGGGTCATTGCAGTGTGTGGCATAATGTATCACGGACATTGCGGTGTGTGTCATAATGTGTCAGGCATTACGGTGTGTGGTATACTATATCACGGGCATTGTGGTATGTGGTATAATGTCTCAGGGTCATTGCAGTGTGGCATAATACATAACGGGCATTGCGATGTGTGGCATAGGGTATAACGGGCAGGGCATTGCGGTATGTGTCACAGGCATTACGGTGTATGGTATACTATATCACGGGCATTGTGGTATAATGTCTCAAGGTCATTGCAGTGTGTGGCATAATGTGTCACAGGCATTGTATGTGCTATAATGTATCGGGCATTGCAGTTAGAGATGAGCGCCGGAAATTTTTCGGGTTTTGTGTTTTGGTTTTGGGTTCGGTTCCGCGGCCGTGTTTTGGGTTCAACCGCGTTTTGGCAAAACCTCACCGAATTTTTTTTGTCGGATTCGGGTGTGTTTTGGATTCGGGTGTTTTTTTCCAAAAAACCTAAAAAACAGCTTAAATCATAGAATTTGGCGGTCATTTTGATCCCAAAGTATTATTAACCTCAAAAACCATAATTTCCACTCATTTTCAGTCTATTCTGAATACCTCACACCTCACAATATTATTTTTAGTCCTAAAATTTGCACCGAGGTCGCTGTGTGAGTAAGATAAGCAACCCTAGTGGCCGACACAAACACCGGGCCCATCTAGGAGTGGCACTGCAGTGTCACGCAGGATGGCCCTTCCAAAAAACCCTCCCCAAACAGCACATGACGCAAAGAAAAAAAGAGGCGCAATGAGGTAGCTGTGTGAGTAAGATTAGCGACCCTAGTGGCCGACACAAACACCGGGCCCATCTAGGAGTGGCACTGCAGTGTCACGCAGGATGTCCCTTCCAAAAAACCCTCCCCAAACAGCACATGACGCAAAGAAAAAAAGAGGCGCAATGAGGTAGCTGTGTGAGTAAGATAAGCGACCCTAGTGGCCGACACAAACACCGGGCCCATCTAGGAGTGTCACTGCAGTGTCACGCAGGATGTCCCTTCCAAAAAACCCTCCCCAAACAGCACATGACGCAAAGAAAAAAAGAGGCGCAATGAGGTAGCTGTGTGAGTAAGATAAGCGACCCTAGTGGCCGACACAAACACCGGGCCCATCTAGGAGTGGCACTGCAGTGTCACGCAGGATGTCCCTTCCAAAAAACCCTCCCCAAACAGCACATGACGCAAAGAAAAAGAAAAGAAAAAAGAGGTGCAAGATGGAATTGTCCTTGGGCCCTCCCACCCACCCTTATGTTGTATAAACAAAACAGGACATGCACACTTTAACCAACCCATCATTTCAGTGACAGGGTCTGCCACACGACTGTGACTGATATGACGGGTTGGTTTGGACCCCCCAAAAAAAGAAGCAATTAATCTCTCCTTGCACAAACTGGCTCTACAGAGGCAAGATGTCCACCTCATCATCACCCTCCGATATATCACCGTGTACATCCCCCTCCTCACAGATTATCAATTCGTCCCCACTGGAATCCACCATCTCAGCTCCCTGTGTACTTTGTGGAGGCAATTGCTGCTGGTCAATGTCTCCGCGGAGGAATTGATTATAATTCATTTTAATGAACATCATCTTCTCCACATTTTCTGGATGTAACCTCGTACGCCGATTGCTGACAAGGTGAGCGGCGGCACTAAACACTCTTTCGGAGTACACACTTGTGGGAGGGCAACTTAGGTAGAATAAAGCCAGTTTGTGCAAGGGCCTCCAAATTGCCTCTTTTTCCTGCCAGTATAAGTACGGACTGTGTGACGTGCCTACTTGGATGCGGTCACTCATATAATCCTCCACCATTCTATCAATGTTGAGAGAATCATATGCAGTGACAGTAGACGACATGTCCGTAATCGTTGTCAGGTCCTTCAGTCCGGACCAGATGTCAGCATCAGCAGTCGCTCCAGACTGCCCTGCATCACCGCCAGCGGGTGGGCTCGGAATTCTGAGCCTTTTCCTCGCACCCCCAGTTGCGGGAGAATGTGAAGGAGGAGATGTTGACAGGTCGCGTTCCGCTTGACTTGACAATTTTGTCACCAGCAGGTCTTTCAACCCCAGCAGACTTGTGTCTGCCGGAAAGAGAGATCCAAGGTAGGCTTTAAATCTAGGATCGAGCACGGTGGCCAAAATGTAGTGCTCTGATTTCAACAGATTGACCACCCGTGAATCCTTGTTAAGCGAATTAAGGGCTCCATCCACAAGTCCCACATGCCTAGCGGAATCGCTCCGTGTTAGCTCCTCCTTCAATGTCTCCAGCTTCTTCTGCAAAAGCCTGATGAGGGGAATGACCTGACTCAGGCTGGCAGTGTCTGAACTGACTTCACGTGTGGCAAGTTCAAAGGGCATCAGAACCTTGCACAACGTTGAAATCATTCTCCACTGCGCTTGAGACAGGTGCATTCCACCTACTATATCGTGCTCAATTGTATAGGCTTGAATGGCCTTTTGCTGCTCCTCCAACCTCTGAAGCATATAGAGGGTTGAATTCCACCTCGTTACCACTTCTTGCTTCAGATGATGGCAGGGCAGGTTCAGTAGTTTTTGGTGGTGCTCCAGTCTTCTGTACGTGGTGCCTGTACGCCGAAAGTGTCCCGCAATTCTTCTGGCCACCGACAGCATCTCTTGCACGCCCCTGTCGTTTTTTAAAAAATTCTGCACCACCAAATTCAAGGTATGTGCAAAACATGGGACGTGCTGGAATTTGCCCATATTTAATGCACACACAATATTGCTGGCGTTGTCCGATGCCACAAATCCACAGGAGAGTCCAATTGGGGTAAGCCATTCCGCGATGATCTTCCTCAGTTGCCGTAAGAGGTTTTCAGCTGTGTGCGTATTCTGGAAAGCGGTGATACAAAGCGTAGCCTGCCTAGGAAAGAGTTGGCGTTTGCGAGATGCTGCTACTGGTGCCGCCGCTGCTGTTCTTGCGGCGGGAGTCCATACATCTACCCAGTGGGCTGTCACAGTCATATAGTCCTGACCCTGCCCTGCTCCACTTGTCCACATGTCCGTGGTTAAGTGGACATTGGGTACAACTGCATTTTTTAGGACACTGGTGAGTCTTTTTCTGACGTCCGTGTACATTCTCGGTATCGCCTGCCTAGAGAAGTGGAACCTAGATGGTATTTGGTAACGGGGGCACACTGCCTCAATAAATTGTCTAGTTCCCTGTGAACTAACGGCGGATACCGGACGCACGTCTAACACCAACATAGTTGTCAAGGCCTCAGTTATCCGCTTTGCAGCAGGATGACTGCTGTGATATTTCATCTTCCTCGCAAAGGACTGTTGAACAGTCAATTGCTTACTGGAAGTAGTACAAGTGGGCTTACGACTTCCCCTCTGGGATGACCATCGACTCCCAGCAGCAACAACAGCAGCGCCAGCAGCAGTAGGCGTTACACGCAAGGATGCATCGGAGGAATCCCAGGCAGGAGAGGACTCGTCAGAATTGCCAGTGACATTGCCTGCAGGACTATTGGCATTCCTGGGGAAGGAGGAAATTGACACTGAGGGAGTTGGTGGGGTGGTTTGCGTGAGCTTGGTTACAAGAGGAAGGGATTTACTGGTCAGTGGACTGCTTCCGCTGTCACCCAAAGTTTTTGAACTTGTCACTGACTTATTATGAATGTGCTGCAGGTGACGTATAAGGGAGGATGTTCCGAGGTGGTTAACGTCCTTACCCCTACTTATTACAGCTTGACAAAGGGAACACACGGCTTGACACCTGTTGTCCGCATTTCTGGTGAAATACTTCCACACCGAAGAGCTGATTTTTTTGGTATTTTCACCAGGCATGTCAACGGCCATATTCCTACCACGGACAACAGGTGTCTCCCCGGGTGCCTGACTTAAACAAACCACCTCACCATCAGAATCCTCCTGGTCAATTTCCTCCCCAGCGCCAGCAACACCCATATCCTCCTCATCCTGGTGTACTTCAACACTGACATCTTCAATCTGACTATCAGGAACTGGACTGCGGGTGCTCCTTCCATCACTTGCAGGGGGCGTGCAAATGGTGGAAGGCGCATGCTCTTCACGTCCAGTGTTGGGAAGGTCAGGCATCGCAACCGACACAATTGGAGTCGGACTCTCCTTGTGGATTTGGGATTTCGAAGAACGCACAGTTCTTTGCGGTGCTACTGCTTTTGCCAGCTTGAGTCTTTTCATTTTTCTAGCGAGAGGCTGAGTGCTTCCATCCTCATGTGAAGCTGAACCACTAGCCATGAACATAGGCCAGGGCCTCAGCCGTTCCTTGCCACTCCGTGTGGTAAATGGCATATTGGCAAGTTTACGCTTCTCCTCCGACAATTTTATTTTAGGTTTTGGAGTCCTTTTTTTACTGATATTTGGTGTTTTGGATTTGACATGCTCTGTACTATGACATTGGGCATCGGCCTTGGCAGACGACGTTGCTGGCATTTCATCGTCTCGGCCATGACTAGTGGCAGCAGCTTCAGCACGAGGAGGAAGTGGATCTTGATCTTTCCCTAATTTTGGAACCTCAACATTTTTGTTCTCCATATTTTAATAGGCACAACTAAAAGGCACCTCAGGTAAACAATGGAGATGGATGGATTGGATACTAGTATACAATTATGGACGGGCTGCCGAGTGCCGACACAGAGGTAGCCACAGCCGTGAACTACCGCACTGTACTGTGTCTGCTGCTAATATATAGACTGGTTGATAAAGAGATAGTATACTCGTAACTAGTATGTATGTATAAAGAAAGAAAAAAAAACCACGGTTAGGTGGTATATACAATTATGGACGGGCTGCCGAGTGCCGACACAGAGGTAGCCACAGCCGTGAACTACCGCACTGTACTGTGTCTGCTGCTAATATAGACTGGTTGATAAAGAGATAGTATACTCGTAACTAGTATGACTATAAAGAAAGAAAAAAAAACCACGGTTAGGTGGTATATACAATTATGGACGGGCTGCCGAGTGCCGACACAGAGGTAGCCACAGCCGTGAACTACCGCACTGTACTGTGTCTGCTGCTAATATATAGACTGGTTGATAAAGAGATAGTATACTCGTAACTAGTATGTATGTATAAAGAAAGAAAAAAAAAACACGGTTAGGTGGTATATACAATTATGGACGGGCTGCCGAGTGCCGACACAGAGGTAGCCACAGCCGTGAACTACCGCACTGTACTGTGTCTGCTGCTAATATAGACTGGTTGATAAAGAGATAGTATACTCGTAACTAGTATGACTATAAAGAAAGAAAAAAAAACACGGTTAGGTGGTATATACAATTATGGACGGGCTGCCGAGTGCCGACACAGAGGTAGCCACAGCCGTGAACTACCGCACTGTACTGTGTCTGCTGCTAATATATAGACTGGTTGATAAAGAGATAGTATACTCGTAACTAGTATGTATGTATAAAGAAAGAAAAAAAAACCACGGTTAGGTGGTATATACAATTATGGACGGGCTGCCGAGTGCCGACACAGAGGTAGCCACAGCCGTGAACTACCACACTGTACTGTGTCTGCTGCTAATATAGACTGGTTGATAAAGAGATAGTATACTCGTAACTAGTATGTATGTATAAAGAAAGAAAAAAAAACCACGGTTAGGTGGTATATACAATTATGGACGGGCTGCCGAGTGCCGACACAGAGGTAGCCACATCCGTGAACTACCGCACTGTACTGTGTCTGCTGCTAATATATAGACTGGTTGATAAAGAGATAGTATACTCGTAACTAGTATGTATGTATAAAGAAAGAAAAAAAAACCACGGTTAGGTGGTATATACAATTATGGACGGGCTGCCGAGTGCCGACACAGAGGTAGCCACAGCCGTGAACTACCGCACTGTACTGTGTCTGCTGCTAATATATAGACTGGTTGATAAAGAGATAGTATACTCGTAACTAGTATGTATGTATAAAGAAAGAAAAAAAAACCACGGTTAGGTGGTATATACAATTATGGACGGGCTGCCGAGTGCCGACACAGAGGTAGCCACAGCCGTGAACTACCGCACTGTACTGTGTCTGCTGCTAATATAGACTGGTTGATAAAGAGATAGTATACTCGTAACTAGTATGTATGTATAAAGAAAGAAAAAAAAACCACGGTTAGGTGGTATATACAATTATGGACGGGCTGCCGAGTGCCGACACAGAGGTAGCCACAGCCGTGAACTACTGCACCGTACTGTGTCTGCTGCTAATATAGACTGGTTGATAAAGAGATAGTATACTCGTAACTAGTATGACTATAAAGAAAGAAAAAAAAACCACGGTTAGGTGGTATATACAATTATGGACGGGCTGCCGAGTGCCGACACAGAGGTAGCCACAGCCGTGAACTACCGCACTGTACTGTGTCTGCTGCTAATATAGACTGGTTGATAAAGAGATAGTATACTACTAATATTATATATACTGGTGGTCAGGTCACTGGTCACTAGTCACACTGGCAGTGGCACTCCTGCAGCAAAAGTGTGCACTGTTTAATTTTAATATAATATTATGTACTCCTGGCTCCTGCTATAACCTATAACTGGCACTGCAGTGCTCCCCAGTCTCCCCCACAATTATAAGCTGTGTGAGCTGAGCACAGTCAGATATATATATACATTGATGCAGCACACTGGGCTGAGCAGTGCACACAGATATGGTATGTGACTGAGTCACTGTGTGTATCGTTTTTTTCAGGCAGAGAACGGATATATTAAATAAAACAAACAACTGCACTGTCTGGTGGTCACTGTGGTCGTCAGTCACTAAACTCTGCACTCTCTTCTACAGTATCACAGCCTCAGGTCAATCTCTCTCTCTCTCTCTCAACCCTAATCTAAATGGAGAGGACGCCAGCCACGTCCTCTCCCTATCAATCTCAATGCACGTGTGAAAATGGCGGCGACGCGCGGCTCCTTATATAGAATCCGAGTCTCGCGAGAATCCGACAGCGTTATGATGACGTTCGGGCGCGCTCGGGTTAACCGAGCAAGGCGGGAGGATCCGAGTCTGCTCGGACCCGTGAAAAAAACATGAAGTTCGTGCGGGTTCGGATTCAGAGAAACCGAACCCGCTCATCTCTAATTGCAGTGTGTGGCATAATGTATCACGGACATTGCGGTGTGTGTCATAATGTGTCACAGACATTGTATGTGCTATAATGTATCAGGGGCATTGCAGTGTGTAGCATAATGTATAACGGGCATTGCGATTCCTGTCATAATGTGTCACAGGCATTACGGTGTGTGGCATAATGTGTCACAGACATTACGGTGTGTGGCATAATGTGTCGGGGGCATTACAGTGTGTGCATATTGTGTCGTGCATTATTGTGTGCGGCATAATGTCTAAGGGCCATTGCAGTATGTGGCATAATGTATACTGGGCATTACTATAAGGAGGAAAAATGACAAATAATGTAAGGGGCATGAATCAGGATTATTTTTCTTTCCTGTGGTGGCCAACGTATGGGCGTGCAGGTTGCAAAACTGGGGTATAAGGTAGTCTTTCCCTGCAATGCCACGCCCCTTTATGTGAAACCACGCCCACTCCAACAAAACCACGCCCCTTTTTTGACGCGCGCGCCTTAGGCGCGCGCATATTTATCCCTTTCTTGCTCCCAATTATGGAGCATGAAGGGGGGGGGGGGGGGCGCCGAAGAATTTTTTGGCTTGGGGGAGAAAAATTTCTAGTTACGCCACTGGATTGGACATATCCAGTGTGATGCGGCTGTAGATGATTTTTGCTGTTTCTAACTTCTACATCAATGAATAAGTTTCAAAATAGAATGCATCAAGAGAACGGTGTTGGTAGTATAAAACTACCTACAGCACCTGGTATTCCCAGGTGGTCTCACATCCAAGAACAAACCAGGCCTAAGATCAGGTGATATTGGGCATATACAGTGTGGTGTGGCTGTAGATGAGCTTAGTGGTTTCTGTTAGAGTTCTTCTACTTCTAACTACTCGTACATAAATGAATAAGCGGACGATTTATTAAACCTGGTGAAATGATAATTTGCATGGTGATAAAGTACCAGCCAATCAACTCCTAATTGCCATGTCACAGGCTGGGTTTGAAAAATGACAGTTAGGAGCTGACTGGCTGGTACTTTATCACCTTGCACTTTATCAGTTCACCAGGCTTAATAGATCTGCCCCAATGTTTCAAAATGGAATGCATCAAGAGAACGGTGTTGGTATTGTAAAAATACACACAGCTCCTGGTATTTCCTGGTGGTCTCCCATCCAAGTACTAAAACCAGGACCAACACTGCTCAGCTTCCATGATCAGGAGAGATTGGGCAAATCCAGTGTGCTGTGGCTGTAGATGAGCTCGTGGTTTCTGTTAGAGCTCTTCTACTTCTAACTTCTGGTACATAAAAGAATATGTGTAAAAATTAAATGTACAGTACCAAGAAAAGGGTGTTGATAGTTTAAAAACACCTAAAGAATCTGATAATACATGGATGGGAGACTGCTTGGTAGTAACAAAGTCCAATACTGCTTTGCTTCAAAGATCAAATGAGATTGGGCATATCCAGTGTGGTGTGGCTTTAGATAAGCTTTGTGGTTTCTGTTAGAGCTCTTCTACTTCTAACTACTGGTACATTAATGAACATGTATAAGGTTGTAGTTTATCCAATATCCCTTTACTACCTTACCTCCCCCCCCCCTCCCCTCCCCTCCCCTCCCCTCCTTATAGCTTCCTTTGTTCTCTCCTCCTCGTGTGTGCGTTATTTGTTTTCTCATACGTCCTAGAGGATGCTGGGATCACATTAAGAACCATGGGGTATAGACGGGATCCGCAGGAGACATGGGCACTTTAAGACTTTCAAAGGGTGTGAACTGTCTCCTCCCTCTATGCCCCTCCTCCAGACTCCAGTTTTAGAATTGTGCCCAGTGAGACTGGATGCACTACAGGGGAGCTCTACTGAGTTTCTCTGAAAAGACTTATGTTAGTTTTTCTTATTTTCAGGGAGGCTGCTGGCAACAGTCTCCCTGCTTCGTGGAACTTAGGGGAGAGAAGTATGACCAACTTCTAGTGAGTTCAATGGCTCTGCTTCTGGCTGACAGGACACCATTAGCTCCTGAGGGTGCTGATCGCTGGGTACGCCTAGATGCCCACTCCCGTAGCCTGCCATCACCCCCTTACAGAGCCAGAAGTCAGAAGACAGGCGAGTAGCAGAAGAACAGAAGACTTCTTCTCCAGTGACGGCATTCTGAGGTACCACGCAGCGAGCGGAATGCTGTGCGCCATGCTTCCACACAAACACAGGCACTGCAGGGTGCAGGGCATGTGGGTGGGTGGGGGGGGGGCACCGTGGGCAGCATAAATTCCTCACAAAAGGCTGGCAAAAGTGGACATTAGTGCCTGGGCACTGTCCTTACCCCGCCAGCGTAATTAATTATTTGTTTCTGAGCGGGACAGAAGCGTGCCATTACAGCGGCGGGGCTTCTTCCTCACCTCACCAGCACATCTATAGAGCGTTACAAGTCTATCACTATAGAGTTTATTATTTCCCAGACTGTGTACTTTTGGCGCTGGGTTGTGAGCTGAAAAATCCTCTCTGTCCCTCTGACAGATTTACTGTAGGTCTATCCCCCATAAGCCGATGTGTCTGTGGGTACTTGGTACATGTGTGTCAACATGTCGGTGGCTGAATGTTTTTCCCAAGAGGAAACTATATTAGGAATGCAGACATATGATGGTGGCCCTGTTGGCACCACCAATAACTGACTGGGTGAAAGTTTCAATAATATCAGAGTGAGGTTGGATAAATCTGTGTCCCAGACACAGACGTAGAGAATAGATGTGATGTTCATGGCTATGCTTCTTTTCCCTCAGGCCCGCAAAAATGTTACTACACACTGATACTGACTCGGATACTGATTCCTATGTCGACCATAATATTTCCTGATTAGATCCAATATTGGCAAGGAGCATTCAGTACATGATTGTGGATATTAAGGACATATTAACATCACTGAGGACCCTGCTGTTCCTGACAAAGGGGTCTATATGTATGTATATATAGATATATAATGAAAGCTGATGTAACGTTCCTCCATCTCTGTTTGAGAAAGTCTGATCCAGCTCGACAAGATGGTTTCAAATCCCCAAAAGGTTTCCGATTGTTTATTCATTTCCTGCTGCGGACAGAATAAAGTGGGAGTCACCCCCTGTTCTGCACGGGGCCCTGTCACAAATCCAGCGGATCATATGCAGGAAGCTACATTATTTCTAGTTATGTAACCACGGGTACATTACTTAGACCTGCCATTACATGCGCATGGGTGAGTAGTAGTATTCAAGAATTGGTCGAATACCTTGTCTTCCGATATAGATATCTTGGAGAGATGGGATACTCCTTACGTTGGATCATATCAAGGACACTGCAGCATACTTACGACTGCAAGGGATATAGGACTCTTGAGTTCACGGGCCAATTTCATGGCAGTCTCGGATAGGAGGGCATTGTGGATTCACCAAGGGAATGCTGATGCTGACTCCAAGAAGAAAGGGAGTCTCTTCCCTATGAAGGTGAAGCCTTGTTTGGCAACGGCCTAGTTAATTTGATCTCGGCAGCTCCCGCAGGTAAGTCAACCTTCTTGCCCTATGTTCCCTCTCAACGGATGAAGACGCATCATTGTCTAACGCAGTCATTTTGTCCCAATAGATATGCAAGAAGTTAAGATTCCCCTTTCTTTGCAGGTAGAGGAAGGAGAAGAGGGAAGAGGTCTGTAGCCTCTTCAAGATCGCAGGAGCAGAGATCGTCCTCTGCTTCTGCCAAATCCACTGCATGACGCTGGGGCTCTCTTGCAGGAGCCCACACCAGTGGGGGCACGTCTAAAACACTTCAGTCAGTTCTGGATTAATTTGGACCTGGACTCGTGGGTTTTACAAATAGTGTCACAAGGGTACAAACTGGGGTTTCAAGACGTTCCCCCTCACCGATTGTTCAAATCGGCCTTAGTCAGCAGGGAGAAGGTTTTTATTCAAGCCTCTTCGTGCTCCCGAAGCCGGACGGCTCAGTCAGACCAATCTTAAATCTGAAATCCCTCAATTTCTACCTAAAGAAATTCAATTTCAAGATGGAATCTCTCAGGGTAGGGATCTCCAGTCCGGAGGAAGGAGATTTCATGGTTTTGGTAGACATAAGGATGCCTAATTACATGTTCCCGTTTAGCCACTGCATCAAGCTACCTGAGGTTTGCAATTCAGGATTGTCATTACCAATTTCAGACGTTGCCGTTTGGTCTGTCCACGGCTCCGAGGATTTTCACCAGGGTGATGGTGGAAATGATGGTTCTCCTTCGCAAGCAAGGAGTCACAATTATGCCGTACTTGGATGATCTCCTGATAAAGGCGAGATCCAGGGACCAGTTGGTGCAAAACATCTACTCTCCCTGACAGTTCTTCAACAACATGGTTGGCTCCTAAACTTGCCAAAATCGCAGTTGGTCCCAATGACGCGGTTGTTGTTTCTGGGAGTAATACTGGACACAGAAGAGGCTTTCTTCCAGTGGAAAGGCTATGGAGTTCCAGAGTCTGGTCAAACAAATTCTGAAACCAGCAAGAGTGTTAATCCATCAATGCATTCTGTTGCTGGGGAAGATGGTTGCGGCCTACGAGGCCATTCAGTTTGGCAGGTTCCATGCCAGAGTGTTCCAGTGGGACCTGTTGGACAAGTGGTCCGGATCCCACCTACACATGCACCGGAGGATAATCCTGTCTTCCAAGACCAGAATCTTACTCCATTGGTGGCTGCACAGTTCTCACCTCCTAGAGGGGCGATGGTTCGGGATCCAGGACTGGATCCTAGGGACCATGGATGCAACCCTCCGAGGCTGGGGAGCAGTCACACAGGGGGAAAACATCCAAGGAAGATGGTCAAGTCAGGAAAGTTTTCTCCACATAAATGTTCTGGAGTTAAGGGCCATTTAATAACTGCAGACACAGTACGCACTGGGACGGGTGCCCAGCATCCTCTACGGACTAAGAGAAAAGGATTTACCGGTAGGTATTAAAATCCTATTTTCTCTAACGTCCTAGAGGATGCTGGGGACTCCGTAAGGACCATGGGGATAGATAGGCTCCGCAGGAGACATGGGCACTTTAAGAAAGACTTTAGTTCTGGGTGTGCACTGGCTCCTCCCTCTATGCCCCTCCTCCAGACCTCAGTTTGATACTGTGCCCAGTGGAGACTGGGTGCTTTTCAGGAGCTCTCCTGAGCTTTCTGACAGAAAGTATTTTGTTAGGTTTTTAATTTTCAGGGAGCACTGCTGGCAACAGACTCCCTCATCGAGGGACTGAGGGGAGAGAAGCAGCCCTACTCTCTGAGTTGCAAGGTCCTGCTTCTTAGGCTACTGGACACCATTAGCTCCAGAGGGATTGGTACGCAGGATCTCACCCTCGCCGTCCGTCCCAGAGCCGCGCCTCCGTCCCCCTTGCAGAGCCGGAAGATAGAAGCCGGGTGAGTATGAGAAGAAAAGAAGACTTCAGAGGCGGCAGAAGACTTCATGATCTTCACTGAAGTAACGCACAGCACTGCAGCTGTGCGCCATTGCTCCCATACACCTCACACACTCCGGTCACTGTAAGGGTGCAGGGCGCAGGGGGGGGCACCCTGGGCAGCAATATAAACCTCTTTTTGGCAAAAATATAACACATATACAGCGGGGCACTGTATATATGTATGAGCCCCCGCCAATTTTACAGTTTAAGCGGGACAGAAGCCTGCCGCCGAGGGTGCGGGGCTTCTCCCTCAGCACTCACCAGCGCCATTTTTTCTTCACAGCACCGCTGAGAGGAAGCTCCCCGGACTCTCCCCTGCTTATACCACGGTAGACAAGAGAGTTGAAAAGAGGGGGGGGGGGCACATAATTTGGCGCAAATTACATGCTGCAGTACTACTGGGCAAACATTAAGTTACTGTGTATTCCTGGGTTATAGCGCTGGGGGGTGTGCTGGCATACTCTCTCTCTGTCTCTCCAAAGGGCCTTGTGGGGAAACTGTCTTCAGAAAAAGCATTCCCTGTGTGTGTGGTGTGTCGGTACACGTGTGTCGACATGTCTGAGGAAGAAGGCTATATTAGAGAGGAGCAGGAGCAAATGAATGTGGTGTCTCCGCCGACAGCTGATTGGATGGATATGTGGAATGTTTTAAATGCTAGTGTAAACTCATTGCACAAAAGATTAGACAAGGCTGAAGCTTTGGGACAGTCAGGGTCTCAACCCATGCCTGATCCTATGTTGCAGGGACTGTCAGGGTCTCATAAGCGCCCACTATCCCAGATTGTTGACACAGATACAGACACGGATTCTGACTCCAGTGTCGATTACGATGATGCAAAGTTACAGCCAAAATTGGCAAAATCCATTCGATATATGATTATGGCAATAAAAGATGTTTTGCACATCAGAGAGGAACCCCCTGTCCCTGACAAGAGGGTACATATGTACAAGGTGAAAAAGCCTGAGGTAACCTTTGAGGGGGTCACACGAGCTGAACGAGTTATGTGAAAAAGCTTGGGAATCTCCAGATAAAAGACTGCAGATTTCCAAAAGGATTCTTATGGCGTATCCTTTCCCATCAATGGATAGGTTACGATGGGAATCCTCCCCTAGGGTGGACAAAGCATTAACACGCTTATCCAAGAAGGTAGCCCTCCCGTCCCAGTATACGGCTACCCTCAAAGAGTCTGCTGACCGCAAACAGGAGATTACCCTGAAGTCCATTTATACACATTCAGGTACCTTACTCAGACCGACAATTGCGTCGGCCTGGGTGTGTAGTGCTGTAGCGGCATGGACGGATACCTTATCTGAGGGGATGGATACCCTAGATAAGGATACTATTTTATTGACCCTGGGGCATATAAGAGATGCTGTCCTATATATGTGTGTATGCAAACTACAGGTGGTGCTGCAGGGCTCACACCCTTTTACTTGTCTTGTAGAGCAACTCTGGAGCTGTTTCTGGGTCCAGCTGCTGCAAGAAATCAGCTTGAATGCTTCAGGGGCTGGGGCATGGCCAACATGAGCCCACACTGATGGGGGGTGGGGGTGTATAAAGCGATTTAGGGGTCATCCAAGCGCAACCCCACAAAGGCCGCCATGCCCTGCGTGACCCTTTTCTCTTTTCATATGCAGACGAGGGTTGCAGCCAACTATGCCCACTGCTTGGATGACATCACTATATGCAAATCCATCTGCTGCAGGCCTTCCCCCAGGAATTCTTGCAGTAGTTGTTGCATTTGGTTTGTTGTTTGGGGGTGCTCCAGTATTAGGCAGCCTTCTGCCCTCCCACATTCGTCTGAAAATGTGTTCTCCCTGCAGTTGTTGTTCCCAGATGAGAGTTCCCTTGTGCTTCCTCAGTTGAATCTCCTTAACTTGACAGGGGTGTGCCCGAGCAGCCGCCCTCCACAGCCCTATCCCAACACATACTTATCTTGCATATGAGATCTCTTGATCATGAAGATAGTTCTCACAGGGTGAGTTTCATCCATTACATTTTAAAGTAGGAATGTACAAATTACATATTCAAATTACATATATGTGCTGGATTCAAATGTTTTCCCCCCTTCCTTTCTCAATTGTGCCCATCAGCAGCTATTCTAATGTTGCTGCCAATGGGTGTGACGCATTCATTTCTTCTGTGGGGTACACTGGACTCCACAAGGATTCACATTGTATGTACACCAGAGTAGGATCTTGATCTGAGGCACCCACAGGCTCAAAGCTTTTGACTGTTCCCAAGATGCTCAGCGCCCCCTCCTCTATAACCTCGCTTCCATGAACAGGGAGCTCAGTTTGTAGTTGGTGCCTTCAGTAGCAGGCCACTTAACAGGGGGCTGCCTCAGGCAGCCTATTCTTAGCTATTAATTTTGGCAAGAAAATAATAACTTTTTTTATAAGAATCTACAAGGGCTGCAGCAGGCTAGGTCTAATAGACCTCTTTACTGCAGCTCCATCACTCCCAGTGGCGCAGTATACTCCCGTGCCCCGGTTGCTGGGTCACTGCAGCGGAGGCTCCGGTTTCTTCCTAAGGTCAGTCACACACACACCGCCCTCCGGGATCACGAGGCCGCTGATGGGGGCGGGCCGTGTGCGCACTGGCGTGGACACTGATTACTGGGCAGTCGCTCCACTAGCCACCAGGGACAGTTAAGGAGCACAGCTCTGGGGTTTTTTCTCCTATATTAACCCCATTTTGTACTACCCGCAGTGCATTGTGATAGGTAATGGGGCCTGATTCAGGTTGGATCGCAATCCAACTGCAAAAACTGCTAAGAGCATACGCATCCGCCTGCATTTTCTGCGGCACCCCGCAGATAATGCGATCACCTCTGCCTGTGAATCGGTGAAGGGGGGGGGGGAGGGGGGTCAACAACACTCCATTTCCAAGTCGGAGATGGAGCGGTGCGGGGGCACGGTTTCAAAATGGGGTCGGCAACGGAGAAACAGGAGGCGTGGTCAGAGCAGCTGCATGACATCACATGGGCCGGACTCTGCCAGTGGAGCCCCAGCGTCATGAGGTAGATTTTGTAGAGGCCGGGGAGGACTTCTGTTCCTGGGAACTAGCTGTGTTGTGCAGCTTTATTCCTCTGCCCCTACCTCTGGCAAGAAAGGACGCACCTCGCACTTTCTTGTTTCTTTGTGACCGAAAGGACTGCATTTGATAATGCGGAGCTTTCTTATGCTGTGAGGGAACATAAGGTAAAAAATTTGATTTTCCAACTGTAGCTGTGCGTGTTAATGCTTTGTCCATCCTACGGGAGGATTTCCATCGTAACCTATCCGTTGATGGAAAAGGATACGCCATAAGAATCCTTTTGGAAATCTGCAGTCTTTTATCTGGAGATTCCCAAGCTTTTTCACATAACTCGTTCAGCTCGTGTGACCCCCTCAAAGGTTACCTCAGGCTTCTTTCCCTTGTACATATGTACCCTCTTGTCAGGGACAGGGGGTTCCTCTGTGATGTGCAAAACATCTTTTATTGCCATAATCATATATCGAATGGATTTTGCCAATTTTGGCTGTAACTTTGCATCATCGTAATCGACACTGGAGTCAGAATCCGTGTCGGTATCTGTGTCAACAATCTGGGATAGTGGGCGCTTATGAGACCCTGACAGTCCCTGCAACATAGGATCAGGCATGGGTTGAGTCCCTGACTGTCCCAAAGCTTCAGCCTTGTCTAATCTTTTGTACAATGAGTTTACACTAGCATTTAAAACATTCCACATATCCATCCAATCAGGTGTCAGCGGAGACACCACATTCATTTGCTCCCGCTCCTCTCTAATATAGCCTTCTTCCTCAGACATGTCGACACACCACACACACAGGGAATACTTTTTCTGAAGACAGTTTCCCCACAAGGCCCTTTGGAGAGACAGAGAGAGAGTATGCCAGCACACTCCCCAGCGCTATATAACCCAGGAATAACACAGTAACTTAATGTTTGTCCAGTAGCGCTGCTGTATGTAATTTGCGCCGAATTATGTGCCCCCCCTCTCTTTTCAACCCTCTTCTCTACCGTGGTATAAGCAGGGGAGAGTCCGGGGAGCTTCCTCTCAGCGGTGCTGAGGAGAAAAAATGGCGCTGGTGAGTGCTGAGGGAGAAGCCCCGCCCCCTCGGCGGCGGGCTTCTGTCCCGCTTAAACTGTAAAATTGGTGGGGGCTCATACATATATACAGTGCCCAGCTGTATATATGTTATATTTTTGCCAAAAAGAGGTTTATATTGCTGCCCAGGGCGCCCCCCCTGCGCCCTGCACCCTTACAGTGACCGGAGTATGTGAGGTGTATGGGAGCAATGGCGCACAGCTGCAGTGCTGTGCGCTACCTCAGTGAAGATCATGAACTCTGTGGAGCCCGTCTATCCCCATGGTCCTTACGGAGTCCCCAGCATCCTCTAGGACTTTAGAGAAACTAGGATTTTAATACCTACTGGTAAATCCTTTTCTCTTAGTCTGTTGAGGATGCTGGGCACCCGTCCCAGTGTGTACTGTGTCTGCAGTTATTAAATGGCCCTTAACTCCAGAACATTTATGTGGAGACAACTTTCCTGACTTGACCATCTTCCTTGGACGTTTTCCCCCTGTGTGACTGCTCCCCAGCCTCGGAGGGTTGCATCTGTGGTCCCTAGGATCCAGTCCTGGATCCCGAACCATCGCCCCTCTAGGAGGTGAGAACTGTGCAGCCACCAATGGAGTGAGATTCTGGTCTTGGAAGACAGGATTATCCTCCAGTGCATGTGTAGGTGGGATCCGGACCAATTGTCCAACAGGTCCCACTGGAACACTCTGGCATGGAACCTGCCAAACTGAATGGCCTCGTAGGCCACAACCATCTTCCCCAGCAACTGAATGCATTGATGGATTAACACTCTTGCTGGTTTCAGAATTTGTTTGACCAGACTCTGGAACTCCATAGCCTTTCCACTGGAAGAAAACCTCTTCTGTGTCCAGTATGTGTTATGATTCCAGCACTCTAGTCAGAGAAGATCTTATGGCAAGGACCGGAGCACTGGAACGGAATGCTGGGGAAGGGAGCAGGACAGGAAAATAGCCCCTGGCGCCCTAACTCTGTTGTCTCACCCGTGTTGTCAGAAATCCCCTGCGAGACTATGGTTTCTTGAGCCCTTGGCAGCCGCGTTTGAAGGGCGGATTATGTCTGCCCAACTTCGATGCCCCCCGGTCTTAATGAGAGACAAAGGGAAACCCGAGACAGGGTGATAACAAGAGGCCCTCTAACTAAACAACCAGGCCAGGGGCTAAGCAAACTCAAAACTATAATATGTGCGGAGAAACCGCCAGGAAAAAGGACAACCAAAATATCCACTTGTCCAATTCTCCTACCCGGCACCGCCGAGTACCAGAGAGGACTTGTGGAAGCGGAACCCTCCGCAAATGCTCCAAACACAAAATATAAAAGGTAAAGCGGCTGAGCCGCAACACACGGCAGAGCCGCAACTCACGAACACCACTGGATATAAAACGGTGATCAGTCAGGACTCCAGGGAACCAAACGACCTCTTGGGATGAGATGACAACTCTCGAATACCGGACTTCTGCGGACTGGAATGACCGGATACAGCAGGACTGGAAACAGACTCTCAGCAAACAAAGGCAGCATGCAGGAAGCTATTACCGGCATCTGTGAGAAGCCCTGGGAGTGTATTTAACAAGGAGTCCTCCAATCAGCTGCTAAAGGCTGATTAGAATAAATGCCGTGCAGCTGCCTTGCTGCACGGCCAGAGAACAGGTGAATATCTTAATTTCCTAAAGCCTAGCAACGGGGAACGCGGTCCACCAGTGGCGTCCCCGTTGCTAGGGTCCGTGCGGCTCAGCGCGCCCGGCGTCTAGCGTTGCTAGGGAGCCGGCGGCTGTACGTGCACGGCATCTCTAGTTGCTAGGCGCCGGGCCGCGCAGACCATCAAGCGGACCCCGGCGCCTAACAGTACCCCCCCCTTGAGGAGGGGTCAAGGAACCCCTAAAGCCAGGTTTCTGAGGAAATTCCCGAAAAAATGCCCTCTTGAGCCTCGGGGCATGAAGATCCTTATCCAGGACCCAAGACCTTTCCTCCGGACCATAGCCTTTCCAGGGAACCAGAAAATACAGCCGATCCCGGGACAATTTGGAATCGAGAACCTTCTCTACCAAGAACTCCTGTTGTCCCTGTACATCCACTGGAGATCTACCCTGAGAGATCTTCCGAGGAAATCTACTGGAAGAAACGTATTGTTTCAACAGGGAACAATGAAACGTATTTCCAATCCTGAGAGATCTTGGTAAACGTAACCGAAAGGCAACTGGGTTGACTCTTTTAATAATAAGAAATGGCCCAATAAATTTGGGTCCCAGTCTAGCTGAGGATTGTCGAAGCCTGATGTTGCGAGTCGACAACCACACCCTATCTCCCACCTTAAAAGTGCAAGGACGTCGGAGCCTGTCAGAAAATTTCTTCTCTCGAAAGGCCGCTTTTCTGAGAGCAAGGTGCACCTTTTTCCAAATGGCTCTGAGATGGGAGGTTAAGGTAAGCGAGGAGACTGAGGAATGATGAAAAAAAGAATTAGCTCTGGGGTGAAAACCAAAAACTGAAAAGAATGGAGACTCTTTAGTGGAGGAATGACAAGAATTATTGTAAGCAAATTCAGCCAACGGAAGAAACTCGGACCAATCATTCTGGAGTTTGGCTGAATACAAGCGCAAATATTGTTTCAATGATTGGTTAACTCGTTCGGTTTGCCCGTTGGATTGTGGGTGGTAACCGGATGTTAACGACAATTTCATCTTCAATGAGGCACAAAAACATTTCCAGAATTGTGCGATGAATTGTGGACCCCGATCAGAAACAATATCAGTAGGCAACCCATGAAGCCTGAATACATGGCGGAGAAACAAAACTGCCAACCCTTGGGCAGAAGGCAATCGGGGAAGAGCAATAAAATGAGCCATTTTACTAAAACGGTCCACTACCACCCATATGACTCGGAATCCGGCTGAAAGGGGAAGGTCAACCACAAAATCCATGGAAATATGAGACCACGGCCTGAGAGGAACATTTAAGGGCATAAGTTGCCCGATGGGCAAGGAACGGGGAACCTTATGCTGTGCACAAACCTGACATGAATAAACAAATTCCTTGACGTCTTTAGAAAGACCAGGCCACCATACTGAGCGAGAGACTAACTCCAATGTCTTAGAGACTCCTGGATGCCCTGAAACTTTGTTATCATGGAATTCCGTTAAAACAGTAACTCTCAAAAACTCAGGGACGTAAAGACGACCAGCAGGAGTAATTCTAGGAGCTTGGTGTTGAAGCTGTTTTAACTGGGTAAATAAATCTTGTGTGAGGCCCGCCCAGATGACCGAAGATGGAAGTATGGGGGTAACAGGATTGTTATTGTGAACCGGAAGAAAGCTATGTGACAGGGCATCAGCCTTAGTATTCTTGGAACCAGGCCTGAAAGTGATTATAAATTTGAAACGCGTAAAAAATAATGCCCAACGTGCCTGCCGGGCATTAAGCCGCTTAGCTGATTCAATCTATTGCAGGTTCTTATGGTCAGTCAATACCGAAATAGTATGTTTTGCTCCCTCCAGCCAATGCCTCCACTCCTCGAAAGCCCATTTTACCGCCAGTAACTCCCGATTACCAACGTCATAGTTGGATTCAGCGGAGGAGAATTTCCTGGACATAAAGGCACAAGGATGTAACTCCAGAGACTCCGGATCCTTTTGAGAAAGGATAGCCCCCACTCCAACCTCCGAGGCATCAACCTCCACCACAAAGGGCAATTCCGGATTAGGATGTCTGAGGACTGGAGCCGAGACAAAGGCTTGTTTCAAGGCCCGGAAGGACAACTCAGCTTCACGCGACCAGTTGGTAGGATCCGCTCCTTTCTTTGTCAGAGCTACAATGGGAGCAACCAGGTCAGAAAAAGAATGAATGAACCTCCTATAATAATTCGCAAACCCTAAAAAACGCTTAATTGCTTTTAAATTGGTGGGTTGCGCCCAACTAAGGATGGCCTGGAGTTTCTTTGGTTCCATGGAAAATCCCTGAGGGGAAATTATGTACCCTAAAAAAGATACTTCCGTGACATGAAACTCACACTTCTCCAGCTTGGCATATAAATGATTCTCACATAACTTTTGAAGAACCAGACGCACCTGGGTAACATGTTGTTCCATTGATTTAGAAAAAATCAGGATGTCGTCTAAGTAAACGACCACGAATTTCCCTAGGAAGTCACGGAGCACATCGTTAATGAGGTCTTGAAAAACTGCCGGAGCATTGGACAGGCCGAACGGCATCACCAGGTATTCGTAGTGACCCGACTGAGTACTGAAGGCCGTTTTCCACTCATCTCCAGATTTAATTCGGATGAGGTTGTACGCTCCTCTAAGGTCAATTTTAGAAAAAATCACAGCAGAACGTAACTGATCAAAGAGTACAGAAATCAACGGCAAAGGATAGGTGTTTTTAACTGAGATCTTATTCAGGGCTCTAAAATCAATGCAAGGTCTAAGCGAGCCATCCTTTTTCTCCACAAAGAAGAAGCCTGCACTTAAAGGAGATTTTGATGGTCTAATAAATCCTTTCTCAAGGCTCTCCTTTACATAATCATTCATAGCCGCAGTTTCTGGCCCGGATAATGCATATAATCTTCCCTTTGGCAATGCGGCACCAGGAATTAACTCAATAGCACAATCATAAGGCCGATGGGGAGGCAGAATGTCCGCATTGCCTTTGGAGAAAACATCAGCAAACTCCTGGTATTCCACCGGAATGAGTTCTGGAATGATAGCTGCTACTCTGACTGGAAACGTGATACATTCCTTATCACAAAAAGTACCCCAATGTGAAATCTCCCCCGACCGCCAATCAATGGTGGGATTATGAAAGGCCAGCCAAGGGTGACCCAGAACAACTGGAACTGCTGGGCAATGTGTAAGAAAGAACTCGATTTTCTCGGAATGTAGAGCTCCTACTGTAAGTAGTACAGGGGGTGTACGGAGAGAAATAATCCCATTAGACAGCGGACTCCCATCTAAGCCATGCATGGTGACACACCTACCCAAAGGTAACTGAGGAATGCCTAAGGCCTTAGCCCAAGTTAAATCCATAAAGTTTCCTGCAGCTCCACTGTCAACAAAAGCCGACACCAAAGAACTGAGGCTGCCAAAGGAAACTTTAACTGGGACTAAAAGGGAGTTATTCGAGGAGATAAGCTGCAGACCTAGGTGAACCCCCTCACAATTCACCTGGTCAAAGCGTTTCCCGACTTGTTCGGACAATTACGAGCAAAATGTCCCTTACCCCCACAGTACAGACAAAGACCAGAATTTTGCCTTCTGGCTCTTTCTTCAGGAGACAGCCGGGAGAGACCCATCTGCATGGTCTCCTCTACGTCTTCAGGAATGGAATATACACACGGACTTGACCTTACAGGTGCTCCTTTTTCAGCCCTCCGCTCTCTGAGACGACGATCAATCTTAATAGAAAGCTCCATGAGTTTATCGAGAGTCTCAGGAGCGGGGTACTGAAGGAGACTGTCTTTTATAGACTCTGATAAGCCGAGGCGAAACTGACTGCGCAGGGCTGGGTCATTCCAGCCACAGTCGTTCGACCAACGGCGAAACTCCGTACAATAAACCTCTGCAGGATTTCTACCCTGTCTGAGAGCGCGCAACTGACTTTCAGCGGACGCCTCTCTATCAGGGTCATCATACAAGAGCCCTAAAGACTCAAAAAAAGCGTCAATTGACAACAATGCCGGATCCTCTGCTCTTAAACCAAATGCCCAGGTCTGAGGATCCCCCTGGAGCAAAGAAATAATAAACCCGACCCGCTGAGATTCAGTACCCGAGGAAGTCGGTCTTAAACGAAAATAAAGTTTACAGGATTCTTTAAAATTAAAAAAACTCTTTTCTATCACCAGAAAAACGGTCAGGCAAATGCATCTTTGGTTCATGGACTACCCTTGGGGAAGCTCGCAAAAGATCTTCCTGCGACTTCACCCGAAGAGAAAGATCCTGAACCATCTGAGTAAGTTCTTGAATCTGGCTGACTAAGAGCTGACCAGGATTTGGCCCTAAACCTGTTGGATTCATGAGGCCGATAAACTCTCACAAAACTGAATGAGAAAAAATTAAACCCCGTTTAATTTTAAGTTTTGGTATGGCCGGTAATAATGTTATGATTCCAGCACTCTGGTCAGAGAAGATCTTATGGCAAGGACTGGAGCACTGGAACGGAATGCTGGGGAAGGGAGCAGGACAGGAAAATAACCCCTTGCGCCCTAACTCTGTTGTCTCACCCGTGTTGTCAGAAATCCCCTGCGAGACTATGGTTTCTTGAGCCCTTGGCAGCCGCGTTTGAAGGGCGGATTATGTCTGCCCAACTTCGATGCCCCCCGGTCTTAATGAGAGACAAAGGGAAACCTGAGACAGGGTGATAACAAGAGGCCCTCTAACTAAACAACCAGGCCAGGGGCTAAGCAAACTCAAAACTATAATATGTGCGGAGAAACCGCCAGGAAAAAGGACAACCAAAATATCCACTTGTCCAATTCTCCTACCCGGCACCGCCAAGTACCAGAGAGGACTTGTGGAAGCGGAACCCTCCGCAAATGCTCCAAACACAAAATATAAAAGGTAAAGCGGCTGAGCCGCAACACACGGCAGAGCCGCAACTCACGAACACCACTGGATATAAAACGGTGATCAGTCAGGACTCCAGGGAACCAAACGACCTCTTGGGATGAGATGACAACTCCCGAATACCGGACTTCTGCGGACTGGAATGACCGGATACAGCAGGACTGGAAACAGACTCTCAGCAAACAAAGGCAGCATGCAGGAAGCTATTACCGGCGTCTGTGAGAAGCCCTGGGAGTGTATTTAACAAGGAGTCCTCCAATCAGCTGCTAAAGGCTGATTAGAATAAATGCCGTGCAGCTGCCTTGCTGCACGGCCAGAGATCAGGTGAATATCTTAATTTCCTAAAGCCTAGCAACGGGGAACGCGGTCCGCCAGTGGCGTCCCCGTTGCTAGGGTCCGTGCGGCTCAGCGCGCCCGGCGTCTAGCGTTGCTAGGGAGCCGGCGGCTGTACGTGCACGGCGTCTCTAGTTGCTAGGCGCCGGGCCGCGCAGACCATCAAGCGGACCCTGGCGCCTAACAGTATGACTCCCAAAAACAACAACCGCGTCATTGGGACCAACTGCGATTTTGGCAAGTTTAGGAGCCAACCATGTTGTTGAAGAACTGTCAGGGAGAGTGCAATGTTTTGCACCAACTGGTCCCTGGATCTCGCCTTTATCAGGAGATCATCCAAGTACGGGATAATTGTGACTCCTTGCTTGCGAAGGAGAACCATAATTTCCGCCATCACCCTGGTGAAAATCCTCGGAGCCGTGGACAGACCAAACGGCAATGTCTGAAATTGGTAATGACAATCCTGAATTGCAAACCTTAGGTAGCTTGAGGCAGTGGCTAAATGGGAACATGTAAGTAGGCATCCTTTATGTCTACCAAAACCATGAAATCTCCGTCCTCCGGACTGGAGATCACTGCCCTGAGAAATTCCATCTTGAAATTGAATTTCTTTAGGAAGAAATTGAGGGATTTCAGATTTAAGATTGGTCTGACTGAGCCGTCCGGCTTCGGGACCACGAAGAGGCTTGAATAAAAACCTTCTCCCTGCTGAATAAGGCCAATTTGAACAATCGGTGAGGGGGAACGTCTTGAAACCCCAGTTTGTACCCTTGTGACACTATTTGTAAAACCCACGAGTCCAGGTCCGAATGAATCCAGAACTGACTGAAGAGTTTTAGACGTGCCCCCACTGGTGTGGGCTCCTGCAAGAAAGCCCCAGTGTCATGCAGTGGATTTGGCAGAAGCAGAGGACAATCTCTGGTCCTGCGATCTTGAAGAGGCTACAGACCTCTTCCTTTTCCTTCCTCTACCTGCAAAGAAAGGGGAATCTAAACTTCTTGCATATCTATTGGGCCAAAATGACTGCGGTAGATAATGATGCGTCTTCATCCGTTGACAGGGAACATAGGGCAAGAAGGTTGACTTACCATTGAAATGAGGATGCATCTTGCTGCCTTTCCAATGAAGAAAGTTTAATTTAGTAATAGGTGAAAAACCATCCTTACAAATGTGTTAATCAGAGACTTGGCTTTGTGGACACTTTTCAGAGAACAAATTTGTTAGCATAAAAATAAAGCCAGAAAATGAAGAGCTGTTTAATCACTCAATTGGATTTTTCTGCCAGCATATTTTTTTTCTCTGCAACCCACTGCTAAATTGTGCTTCCTAGCTGTTTTTATAAAATCACTGAATCAAATCTAACT